>NC_084750.1:27405505-27423005 GCF_033978785.1 Entelurus aequoreus | reverse complement strand
TATGATATCAGCGTGAATCGTTGAGAGCAGGGGTGTCCGAACTTTTTCCACTGAAAAATAAAAGCACGCAGGCGCCATTTTTGTATTTTCCATTTTGTTAACCTTTTAGGGTTCCCCTCAAATTTGGTTCTGGGTACACAGCATTGTTTTTTTGTTTTTTTTTAAACAAGTCATATATTATCTTTTATTACTCAACCCTTAAATCTCTTTTTTAATCGTCCCTTTTTTCAAAATGGTAAGCACATAAAATTATGTTCAAAGTGGGATATTTGATGTAAAGTAATTGGAGCCTTAACTATGTCAATTAGTAATGATTTTAATTCATTATTATGTTTAAAGTAAAAAAAAAGTGTGTGTTAGATCCCACCAATGATAAAAAATAAATATTTTTTTATTATTCAACGCTTAAATCTCTGGATTAACGTCAGATCTGTCTGTCGAAAGGTTTTTATTATTTCTTTATTTATTTATTTATTTATTTTCCCTTTTTGTCAAACTGTTTTATAATGAAAATCACACAAAATATGCAATATTTCCCCCAAAAAATGTTCAAAATTGAATATTTGATGCAAAGGAACCGGTGCTTTACCTACATCAATAATTAATAGCAGCGTTGATTATTCAATTGTTCATTCATTATGTTTTAAGTAACAACATTTTTTATTTTAATTTTTTTTTTTTTTAATATCCAAAAGGGTGGCACTCATAAAAATGATAAAAAATAAGTCATATATTTTTTTTAAATTATCCAACGCATAAATGTCTGGATTAATGTCAGAACTATCTGTCGAAGATTTTTATTTTTAATTTGTATTTTCCCTTTTTGTCAAAACCCTGTTTTCTAATGGCAAACATAGAATATGAAATATTTCCCCCAAAAAATTTCAAAGTGGAATATTTGATGTAAAGTAATCAGAGCCTTACCTACCTAATGATTTATTGCACACATTATTTTTAAGTAAGAAAAATGTATTTAATTTTTTTTAATTATTTTTATTTTTTTATCCCATTTAAAATTCTATGCAACCAAAAGGGTGCCACTCATAAAAATGATAAAAATAAGTCACATATTATTTTGTATATATTAACACTTAAATCTCTGGATTAATGTCAGATCTATTTGTTGCTATAGTTTTTGGTTTTTTTCCCCAAAAAATATGTTTTTCAACGGCAAACACACAAAATATGCAATATTTTTTATCACACACAAGTAAACACGCTGCAGGACTGCTTGTATCGCACATGATATCACACACAAGTAAACACGCTGCAGGACTGCTTGTATCGCACATGATATCAAACACAAGTAAATACGCCGCAGGACTGTTTGTATTGCACGTGATATCACACACAAGTAAACACTCTGCAGGACTGCTTGTTTCGCACATGATATCAAACTCAAGTAAACACTCTGCAGGACTGCCTGTATCGCACATGATATCACACACAAATAAACACTCTGCAGGACTGCCTGTATCGCACATGATATCACAAAAGCAAACACTCTGCTGGACTGTTTGTATCGCACATGATATCACACATAAGTTAACACAATGCATGACTTCTTGTATCGCACACGATATCACACTCAAGTAAACACAGCTGCAGGACTGCTTGTATCGCACATGACATCACACAAGTAAACACGCTGCAGGACTGTTGTATCGCACATGATATCACACACAAGTAAACACAGCTGCAGGACTGCTTGTATCGCACATGATATCACACACAAGTAAACACAGCTGCAGGACTGCTTGTATTGCTCATGATATCACACACAAGTAAACATGCTGCAGGCCTGCTTGTATCGCACATGATATCACACACAAGTAAACACACTGCAGGACTACATGTATTGCACATCTGCAGGACTGTTTGTATTGCACATGATATCACACACAAGTTAACACCCTGCAGGACTGTTTGTTTCGCACATGATACAGCACACAAGTAAACACGCTGCAGGACTGTGTGTATCGCACATCTGCAGGACTGTTTGTATCGCACATGACATCACACACAAGTCAACACCCTGCAGGACTGCCTGTATCGCACATGATATCACACAAGTAAACACGTTGCATGATTGCTTGTATCGCACATGCTATCACACACAAGTAAACACGCTGCAAGGCTGCTTGTATTGCACATGATATCAAACACAAGTAAACACAATGCAGGATTGCGTTTATCGCACATGATATCACACACAAGTAAACACAGTTGCAAGACTGCTTGTATCGCACATGACATCACACACAAGTAAACACACTGCATGAATATTGTATCACACACAAGTAAACACTCTGTAGGACTGCTTGTATCGCACATGATATCACACACAAGTGAACACTCTGCAGGACTGCTTATATCGCACATGATATCACACACAAGTAAACACTCTGCAGGACTGCTTGTATTGCACATGATATCAAACACAAATAAACACACTGCAGGACTGCATGCATCGCACATGATATCACACACAACTAAACACTCTGCAGGACTGCTTGTATCACACATGATATCACACACAAGTAAATACGCTGCAGGACAGCTTGTTTCGCATATGATATCATACACAAGTAAACATGCTGCAGGCTGCCTGTATCGCACATGATATCACACAAGTAAACACAGCTGCAGGACTGCTTGTATCGCACATGATACAACACACAAGTAAACACATCTGCAGGACTGCTTGTATCGCATATGATATCATACACAAGTAAACACGCTGCAGGCTGCCTGTATCGCACATGATATCACACAAGTAAACACAGCTGCAGGACTGCTTGTATCGCACATGATACAACACACAAGTAAACACATCTGCAGGACTGCTTGTATCGCACATGATATCACACACAAGTAAACACGCTGCAGGGCTGCTTGTATCGCACATGATATCAAACATAAGTAAACACTCTGCAGGACTGCCTGTATCGCACATGATATCACACACAAGTAAACATGTTGCAGGACTGTTGTATTGCACATGATATCACACACAAGTAAACACAGCTGCAGGACTGCTTGTATCGCACATGATATCACACAAGTAAACACTCTGCAAGACTGTTTGTTTTGCACATGATATCACACATAAGTTAACAGAATGCATGAGTTCTTGTATCGCACACAATATCACACTCAAGTAAACACAGCTGCAGGACTGCTTGTATCGCACGACATCACACACAAGTAAACACGCTACAGGACTGCTTGTATCGCACATGACATCACACACAAGTAAACACGCTACAGGACTGTGTGTATCGCACATCTGCAGGACTGTTTCGCACATGACATCAAACACAAATCAAAACCCTGCACGACTGCTTGTATTGCACATGGTATAAAACACAAGTAAACACTCTGCAGGACTGCTTGTGTCGCACATGATATCACACACACAAGTATACACTCTGCGGGACTGCTTGTATCGCACATGATATCAAACATAAGTAAACACTCTGCAGGACTGTTTGTATCGCACATGACATCACACACAAATCCACACCCTGCAGGACTGCTCTGTATTGCTCATGATATCAAACATAAGTAAACACTCTGCAGGACTGCTTGTATCGCACATGATATCACACACCCAAGTAAACACTATGCGGGACTGCTTGTATCGCACATGATATCACACACAAGTATCGTTTCCTTACAATCTGTCCTGTCCAGCCACTCGGGCCATTCATATTGTTGATATAGATGACCCAAAAAAATATATATATATATATATTATTTGACTTATTTTTATTATGTTTATGACTGGGACACTTCTGGGTCCCTGGCATTAAACTTGAGGGGAGCTCAAAAGGTTGAAAATAATCGACATATTGTATTGGTCGTGCACATGAAAAATTTGAAAACGGCCACAAAGTTTTTCAGTGTGTGATCCTGCTCTTCAGGCACACCTCGAGTAAATGAAACGATAATAAGACCGGAGTGGCAGAAAGGTGAAAGGGAACAATCTTCCATCCCGGATTATTTTCCCGCTCTCGCCGTTTGGTTAGTCGAGCGCTCAAAAAAAAAGAAGCCAAGCGCTTATTCCCGGCGTCTCCGAGGTAGGAGCGTACGGCAACACAAGCCGGGGTGTGCACGCGGCATGCTGGTCACACCTCAAGGCCGAGATGAAAGGCGCAGGCAGGCAGGCAGGCAGGCAGGCAGGCAGGCAGGCAGCCCCATCCTGTGACCGCTGATTGCCCGATAAAAAGCCCAAGTGGAGGTAAACAAATGGAGTGAGAGGATTTGGGGGATATGAACGTGTTATCTGTGCTCTCTCAACTGTGGGGAAGAAGAACAGACACTCGTACTGGAAGCTAATATGATGCTCCACCCTTCACCTTTTCATCAGGACATCCGTCTCCTTCAAAATAAAAGCTCTCACGGGCAATAAAGACAAGTGCCTTGCTTTTGGAAGGTCATTTGATTGTTTTTAACCGCACATCTTATCTTTATTTACCATCTCGACAGTGTGACGTACTCAACATGGCACACCCTAAAACATTCTGGTTGGATGTATATAAGCCGCACCCACTACATTTTAGGGGGGTGGAATGTTTTCCATATATTATACCAGGGGTCACCAACGTGGTGCCCGCGGGCACCAGGTAGCCCGTAAGGACCAGATGAGTAGCCCGCTGGCCTGTTCTAAAAATAGCTCAAATAGCAGCACTTACCAGTGAGCTGCATCTATTTTTTTTATTTTTTTTATTTACTAGCAAGCTGGTCTCGCTTTGCCCGACATTTTTAATTCTAAGAGAGACAAAACTCAAATAGAATTTGAAAATCCAAGAAAATATTTTAAAGACTTGGTCTTCACTTGTTTGAATAAATTCATTAATTTTTTTACTTTGCTTCTTATAACTTTCAGAAAGACAATTTTAGAGAAAAAATACAACCTTAAAAATGATTTTAGGGTTTTTAAACACATATACCTTTTTACCTTTTAAATTCCTTCCTCTTCTTTCCTGACAATTTAAATCAATGTTCAAGTAAATTTATTTTTTTTATTGTAAAGAATAATAAATACATTTTAATTTCATTCTTCATTTTAGCTTCTGTTTTTTCGACGAAGAATATTTGTGAAATATTTCTTCAAACGTATTATGATTAAAATTCAAAAAAATTATTCTGGCAAATCTAGAAAATCTGTAGAATCAAATGTAAATCTTATTTCAAAGTCTTTTGAATTTATTTTAAAATGTTTGTTCTGGAAAATCTAGAAGAATTAATGATTTGTCTTTGTTAGAAATATAGCTTGGTCCAATTTGTTATATATTCTAACAAAGTGTAGATTGGATTTTAACCTATTTAAAACATGTCACCAAAATTCTAAAAATTAATCTTAATCAGGAAAAATTACTAATGATGTTCCATAAATTCTTTTTTTAAGTTTTTCTCTTCTTTTTTTCGGTTGAATTTTGAATTTTAAAGAGTCGAAATTGAAGATAAACTATGTTTCAAAATTTAATTGTCATTTTTTTCGTGTTTTCTCCTCTTTTAAACCGTTCAATTAAGTGTAAATATCATTAATTATTAATAATAACATAGAGTTAAAGGTAAATTGAGCAAATTGGCTATTTCTGGCAATTTATTTAAGTGTGTATCAAACTGGTAGCCCTTCGCATTAATCACTACCCAAGAAGTAGCTCTTGCTTTCAAAAAGGTTGGTGACCCCTGTATTATACTATAAGTCGCAGGTATATACGTTGTGAATGGAGTTATTAAAGATGATGTAAATATTTATTTACATACCTTTTAATTGTTTCCAAACGGTGTCTGTAGCACGGCAGTAAAACGGCCGATCAAACAAAACAGAAGTCATCGTCATGGACCCCACTAGCTGCGCAAGCCAGCTCTCCAATCAGCTAAACAGAATGCCGTTGTAAGTTAATAATACTAACGCAGACACTCGTAAACGTGTTGGCCTATTAGCTAATGCTAAGCAGGCTAGCTTCATTACATTAGGCGCGCACAAATAATGAAATAAGAATATTAGTTGGAAAATGACCAAATTTCAATGGTCAAATCAACGTCGCAACCTGACGTTGATTAAACGGTGTCAAAAAGCATGTTGTTTCAACGTTGTATTTGTGTAAAATTTTGGTTGGAAAATGATGAAATTTCAATGGTCAAATCAATGTCAGAACCCGACATTGATTAAACGTTGTCAAAATGCATGTTGTTTAAACGTTGTATTTGTGTTGTATAATATTGGTTGGGAAAAGACCAAATGTCAATGGTCAAATCAACGTCAGAACCCAACATTGATTAAACGTTGTCAAAAAGCATGTTGTTTCAGCGTTGTATTTGTGTAGAATTTTAGTTGGAAAATGACCACATTTCAACGGTCAAATCAACGTCACAATCCGACATTGATAAAACGTTGTCAAAAAGCATGTTGTTTCAACTTTGTATTTGTGTTGTAGAATATTGGTTGGAAAAATGACCAAATTTCAACGGTCAAATCAACGTCACAATCCGACACTGATTCAACGTTGTCAAAAAGCATGTTGTTTCAACGTTGTATTTGTGTTGTACAATATTGGTTGGGAAATGACCACATTTCAATGGTCAAATCAACGTCACAATCCGACACTGATAAAACGTTGTCAAAAAGCATGTTGTTTCAACGTTGTATTTGTGTTGTAGAATATTGGTTGGGAAATGACCAAATTTCAACAGTCAAATCAACGTCACAACCCGACACTGATAAAACGTTGTCAAAAAGCATGTTGTTTCAACATTGTATTTGTGTTGTAGAATATTGGTTGAAAAAATTACGAAATGTCAATGGTCAACTCAACGTCAGACTGCTTGTATCGCACATGATATCACACACCTAAGTAAACACTCTGCGGGACTGCTAGTATCGCACATGATATCACACACGAGTATTTTTTCCTTACAATCTGTCCTGTCCAGCCACTCGGGCCATTCATATTGTTGATATAGATGACCCAAAAAAAATCAATGGTCAAATCAACGTCAGAACCCAACATTGATTAATCGTTGTCAAAAAGCATGTTGTTTCAACGTTGTATTTGTGTAACATTTTGGTTGGGAAATGACCAAGTTTCAAGGGTCAAATCAACGTCAGAACCCAACATTGATTAAACGTTGTCAAAAAGCATGTTGTTTCAGCGTTGTATTTGTGTAACATTTTGGTTGGGAAATGACCAAGTTTCAAGGGTCAAATCAACGTCAGAACCCAACATTGATTAAACGTTGTCAAAAAGCATGTTGTTTCAACATTGTATTTATGTTGTAGAATATTGGTTGGGAAATTACCAAGTTTCAAGGGTCAAATCAACGCCACAACCTGACATTGATTATGTCGTCGAAAAGCATGTTGTTTCAACGTTGTATTTGTGTAAAATATTGGTTGGGAAATGACCAAATTTCAGTGGTCAAATCAACGTCAGAACCCAATATTAATTAAACGTTGTCAAAAAGCATGTTGTTTCAACGTTGTATTTGTGTAACATTTTGGTTGGGAAATGACCAAGTTTCAAGGGTCAAATCAACGTCAGAACCCAACATTGATTAAACGTTGTCAAAAAGCATGTTGTTTCAACGTATTTGTGTTGTAGAATATTGGTTGGGAAATGACCAAATTTCAATGGTCAAATCAACGCCACAACCTGACATTGATTATGTCGTCGAAAAGCATGTTGTTTCAACGTTGTATTTGTGTAAAATATTGGTTGGGAAATGACCAAATTTCAGTGGTCAAATCAACGTCAGAACCCAATATTAATTAAACGTTGTCAAAAAGCATGTTGTTTCAACGTTGTATTTGTGTTGTAGAATATTGGTTGGAAAAATGACCAAATTTTAATGGTCAAATCAACGTCACAACCCAACATTGATGAAACTTTGTCAAAAAGCATGTTGTTTCAACGTTGTATTTGTGTTGTAGAATATTGGTAGGAAAAATGACCAAATGTCAATGGTCAAATCAACGTCACAACTTGACATTGATTAAACGTTGTCAAAAAGCATGTTGTTTCAACATTGTATTTGTGTAAAATTCTGGTTGGAAAATGACCAAATTTCAACGGTCAAATCAACGTCAGAACCCAACATTGATTAATCGTTGTCAAAAAGCATGTTGTTTCAATGTTGTATTTGTGTAAAATATTGGTTGGGAAATGACCAAATTTCAGTGGTCAAATCAACATCAGAACCCAATATTAATTAAACGTTGTCAAAAAGCATGTTGTTTCAACGTTGTATTTGTGTTGTAGAATATTGGTTGGAAAAATGACCAAATTTTAATGGTCAAATCAACGTCACAACCCAACATTGATGAAACTTTGTCAAAAAGCATATTGTTTCAACGTTGTATTTGTGTTGTAGAATATTGGTAGGAAAAATGACCAAATGTCAATGGTCAAATCAACGTCACAACTTGACATTGATTAAACGTTGTCAAAAAGCATGTTGTTTCAACATTGTATTTGTGTAAAATTCTGGTTGGAAAATGACCAAATTTCAACGGTCAAATCAACGTCAGAACCCAACATTGATTAATCGTTGTCAAAAAGCATGTTGTTTCAATGTTGTATTTGTGTAAAATATTGGTTGGGAAATGACCAAATTTCAGTGGTCAAATCAACATCAGAACCCAATATTAATTAAACGTTGTCAAAAAGCATGTTGTTTCAACGTTGTATTTGTGTTGTAGAATATTGGTTGGAAAAATGACCAAATTTTGATGGTCAAATCAACGTCACAACCCAACATTGATGAAACTTTGTCATAAAGCATGTTGTTTCAACGTTGTATTTGTGTTGTAGAATATTGGTAGGAAAAATGACCAAATGTCAATGGTCAAATCAACGTCACAACTTGACATTGATTAAACGTTGTCAAAAAGCATGTTGTTTCAACATTGTATTTGTGTAAAATTCTGGTTGGAAAATGACCAAATTTCAACGGTCAAATCAACGTCAGAACCCAACATTGATTAAACGTTGTCAAAAAGCATGTTGTTTCAACATTGTATTTATGTTGTAGAATATTGGTTGGGAAATTACCAAGTTTCAAGGGTCAAATCAACGCCACAACCTGACATTGATTATGTCGTCGAAAAGCATGTTGTTTCAACGTTGTATTTGTGTAAAATATTGGTTGGGAAATGACCAAATTTCAGTGGTCAAATCAACGTCAGAACCCAATATTAATTAAACGTTGTCAAAAAGCATGTTGTTTCAACGTTGTATTTGTGTAACATTTTGGTTGGGAAATGACCAAGTTTCAAGGGTCAAATCAACGTCAGAACCCAACATTGATTAAACGTTGTCAAAAAGCATGTTGTTTCAACGTTGTATTTGTGTTGTAGAATATTGGTTGGGAAATGACCAAATTTCAATGGTCAAATCAACGCCACAACCTGACATTGATTATGTCGTCGAAAAGCATGTTGTTTCAACGTTGTATTTGTGTAAAATATTGGTTGGGAAATGACCAAATTTCAGTGGTCAAATCAACGTCAGAACCCAATATTAATTAAACGTTGTCAAAAAGCATGTTGTTTCAACGTTGTATTTGTGTTGTAGAATATTGGTTGGGAAATGACCAAATGTCAATGGTCAAATCAACGTCACAACTTGACATTGATTAAATGTTGTCAAAAAGCATGTTGTTTCAACATTGTATTTGTGTAAAATTCTGGTTGGAAAATGACCAAATTTCAACGGTCAAATCAACGTCAGAACCCAACATTGATTAATCGTTGTCAAAAAGCATGTTGTTTCAACGTTGTATTTGTGTAAAATATTGGTTGGGAAATGACCAAATTTCAGTGGTCAAATCAACGTCAGAACCCAATATTAATTAAACGTTGTCAAAAAGCATGTTGTTTCAACATTGTATTTGTGTTGTAGAATATTGGTTGGAAAAATGACCAAATTTTGATGGTCAAATCAACGTCACAACCCAACATTGATGAAACTTTGTCAAAAAGCATGTTGTTTCAACGTTGTATTTGTGTTGTAGAATATTGGTAGGAAAAATGACCAAATGTCAATGGTCAAATCAACGTCACAACTTGACATTGATTAAACGTTGTCAAAAAGCATGTTGTTTCAACATTGTATTTGTGTAAAATTCTGGTTGGAAAATGACCAAATTTCAACGGTCAAATCAACGTCAGAACCCAACATTGATTAAACGTTGTCAAAAAGCATGTTGTTTCAACGCTGTATTTGTGTTGTAGAAAATTGGTTGGAAAAATGATCACATTTCAATGGCCAAATCAACGTCAGAACCTGACATTGATTAAACGTTGTCAAAAAGCATGTTGTTTCAACGTTGTATTTGTGTATAATGTTGGTTGGGAAATGACCAAATTTCAATAGTCAAATAAACGTCAAAACTCAACATTGATCAAACGTTGTCAAAAAGCATGTTGTTTCAACGTTGTATTTGTGTTGTAGAATATTGGTTGGAAAAATGACCAAATTTTAATGGTCAAATCAATTTCAGAACCCAATATTAATTAAACGTCATCCCAAAGAATGTTGTTTCAAAGAGGTATTTGTTTTGTAGAATATTGGTTGGAAAAATGACCAAATTTCAACGGTCAAATCAACGTTAGAACCCAACATTGATTAATCGTTGTCAAAAAGCATGTTGTTTCAACGTTGTATTTGTGTAAAATTTGGTTTGGGAAATGACCAAATATCAACGGTCAAATCAACGTCAGAACCCAACATTGATGAAACTTTGTCAAAAAGCATGTTGTTTCAACGTTGTATTTGTGTTGTAGAATATTGGTAGGAAAAATGATCTCATTTCAATGGCCAAATCAACGTCAGAACCCAACATTGATTAATCGTCAAAAAGCATGTTGTTTCAGCGTTGTATTTGTATAAAATTTGGGTTGGAAAATTACCAAATTTCAATGGTCAAATCAACGTCACAACCTGACATTGATTAAACGTTGTCAAAAAGCATGTTGTATTTGTGTAAAATTTGGTTTGGGAAATGACCAAATACCAATGGTCAAATCAACGTCAGAACCCAACATTGATTAAACGTTGTCAAAAAGCATGTTGTTTCAACGTTGTATTTGTGTTGTAGAATATTGGTTGGGAAAATGACCACATTTCAATGGTCAAATCAACGTCAGAACCCAACATTGATTAAACGTTGTCAAAAAGCATGTTGTTTCAACGTTGTATTTGTGTTGTAGAATATTGGTTGGGAAAATGACCACATTTCAATGGTCAAATCAACGTCAGAACCCAACATTGATTAATCGTCAAAAAGCATGTTGTTTCAGCGTTGTATTTGTATAAAATTTTGGTTGGAAAATTACCAAATTTCAATGGTCAAATCAACGTCACAACCTGACATTGATTAAACGTTGTCAAAAAGCATGTTGTATTTGTGTAAAATTTTGGTTGGGAAGTGACCAATTACACAATGGTCAAATCAACGTCAGAACCCAACATTGATTAAACGTTGTCAAAATGCATGTTGTTTCAACGTTGTATTTGTGTTGTAGAATATTGGTTGGAAAAATGACCAAAATTCAATGGTCAAATCAACGTTAGAACCCAACATTGATTAAACGTTGTCAAAAAGCATGTTGTTTCAACGTTGTATTTGAGTTGCTCATCGTCAGGACCTAATTAAACAAGTTTTCAACGTTGTTTCAATATTTACATTGGAACCCAAACTGCTAAATGGTAAAAGGGGATATACAAACATTGATATTGTGGGGTAGGGCAGGGCGATAAAACAATATCAATATATCGCGATAGACACGTGATCAATATCAATAAGATATGTGATTAATAAACCGTTCAATTGTGTTTTTCTTCAATGTCTGAAGAAGTACCGAAGCAAGGTAAACAATAAAAGTATTGCGTAATTCCCGAGTGTGATTGCGTAATAGGTCAAGATCTGAATATTGTGAGCCGTTGCACCCTGATTATGTCGCAGAAGGTGTGAGATCCCACTTGTCCCCGGAGTTGGCTCTCAGGAAACGTTAGAAAGTGGGGCGCAAAAAAAAAGGGAGAGCGTGAGAGCAGACGAGAACATGCTGACTCGGCACCAACAAGCTGTTTGGAATCAGAACTTGCACATTAGGGATTTGACAGTCCGCCTGGAAAGTGTCTCTGGTCAGTCTCGGTCCTGCAGACACCCGGGGGGGGGGGGGGGGGGGGGGACTGGAAAAGTGCATCAGAGTGCAGGAGATTTTTATTCCCGCCTGACGACACTTTAAAAAAAAAAAAAAAAAAATAGTATCGCCGCAAGCTGGGGCTGATATCACATCCTTTTGAAGAGTACCGGATGGTGAAGCTACGAAAAAGACCAAAAGAAGACCACGGGGGACACACTGGACGAGTATTACTCCCAAAGTGGTTTTTGCCAAATGCTTCCAGGCTTGTTTTGACAGATTCAACTGTCCAAAAAATGTATTTCTGTATTTTCCGAACTATATAGCGCACTGGCATTAAAGTCGCACCCACAAAACTCCAGACATGTTTTCCCCCACATATAAGCCGCACCAGACTATAAGCCGCAGATATTGTCAGGTTCAAACACTGATGACATCTATTAATCAGACAAGAAGCAAGGAATCATGCAGAGACAGAGTTCAATTTAGCTCATGAGGAGAACGCATGGAGCTGCACCCTTATTCACAGTCTCGCCCTACGCTTTAAGGTTCAGCTCCCGGAGTCCCTCTTTTTAATCAGAGTTCCATAGTCAACATCACTGAGGCTGCCTCTAAAAGGAGTGGTCACATATATTATGCAAAGCAGGTCCAGGACGCACAATACGTGACGGAATGTGCTGGGGGCATTGTGATTTCGCCTTGTCCCCGCTTCGTCTGCGCATTGGCATCTTATCTTCGTTGAGGTCCTTGAAGTATCTGCTTCTTCTGCGTGCTGTCATCTTATCTTCATTGAGGTCGTTGAAGTCTTTGGCTGTTAGCGGGCTAAAACAAAGATAACATCTGTGGCTGAGGCCACCCCTCAGACAAGAAGTTTTGTCCTTGCATAGATTATAAAAGTCTAATTCGAGCACAGTAGCTAATAACTAAAGCAATGGACTTTAAGCATACTAAAATTAGTGTGATAATATATACATAATTATTCTAACAGATATATAAGTTGCAAAATGAGTTATTTACACAGAAATATTCTGTAAATGTTTATTTACATACCTTCATTTCTAAATGTTTGCAGTAAAACGGCTGATCAAACAAAACAGAAGTCACCGTCATGGACCCACTAGCTACGTGAGCTAGCTCCCTAATCAGCTAAACAGACCCAACAACTCCACGGTGGCGTTTTGGTGAATTTATTGAGGAATTTGTGAAACTGAAACTAAACAAAAAAGAATGTCATTGTAAGTTGATAATAGTAAAACGAGCACTTGTGAACCTGTTAGCATATTAGCTAATGCTAACGACGCTGGCTTCATTACATTACAGTAGCAGGTACAAATGTTCCTAAAAACACTCCTACAGACATCACACATGGGACGCTTTAGTAAGTAAGAATTGTTTTAGTTGTATTGTAAAACTCACAAACGTTGCTCGGAGTGAAGAATGTAGAATTATTTCGGGTAAAAACGCAATGGACGGCTTGAAGAAATAACGGTCCTGCTCTACTTCAAACGGTAAGACATGAGATGGGACTTTTTGGCTCTTTAAAGGGATTTTTAGGGGCCGTTCCTTTTGAAAGAGCCGTTCAAATAAAGGACTTGTTAGTATAGTTCCTATAGTGCCTTCTATCAAGGAAACAATCAATGGTAGAAGGTAACTGAGTGAATCTTTAGGCACCTAACGATTCGACCCGTTTTTCCGATTCCTTGGGTGACTATTCGATTCAGAATTGATACTTGATTACACACAATTCTCAATTCAAACAGATTCTTGCAATGTATCATTTGGTATAATAATTAAAATGTAACTTTTTCAAAACATGTAACCGGTTAGAAAAACTCCTGGAGATGACCTAAAAACATCCATCCATCCATCCATTTCTACCTCTTGTCCCTTTTAGGGTCGCTGGCGGTGCTGGAGCCTATTTAAAAAAAAATTGATTCATAAATATATATATATATATATATATATATATATATATATATATATATATAATAAATAAATATATATATATATATATATATATATATATATATATATATATATATATATATATATATATATATATATATATATATATATATATATATATTTATGTATATATTTATTTATTTATTTATATATATATTTATTTTTTTGTTTTATTTTTTTATTATATATATATATATATATTTTTTTTTTATATATATATATTTATGTTTTTTTATTTTTGTTTTTATTTTTTAAAATATATATATATATATATATATATATATATATATATATATATATATATATATATATATATATATATATATATATATATATATATATATATATATATATATATATAAAATATGCATTTATTTTTTTAAATACATATTTGAAAATATAAATCGTTTTAGAAAAGGGATTAATAAGAATCGCAATTTAGATGTGAATCAATTTGTTTGTGCCACCCTAGCAGTATCTGTAAAATGTAGAACAGAAAAACTAACCTTTACACAAATGTTACACTATTAGTCGGAGTTACTGTTTTCTGTATTCGGCTATGAATTGTATTTTTATTGTAAACATTCCATAAGGTGGCGCAATTTTCCCATGCTTTGACAGCGACTTAACCATTTTTTAATTTTCCCTGGACTGCAAAAACTTGGTAGCGCAAGAGCATTTTAACAAGATAGAAAAAAATACACAAATATTAGGTAAGATTAAAATGTAGTTATGGATATAAAAAAGTAAAAAACAACAACAAATGGAATAAAAAGTAGGACATGATAAATATGTGAATACACAACAGTACATGTGTACGCTTGATCTACTTTACATATCGTAACAATGAACAGAACACTTTTCCACTTTGCATCAGTCCATCTTAGATGAGCTCGGGCCCAGCGAAGCCGGCGGCATTTCTGGGTGTTGTTGATAAATGGCTTTCACTTTGCATAGTAGAGTTTTAACTTGCACTTACATATGTAGCGACAAACTGTAGTTACTGACAGTGTTTTTCTGAAGTGTTCCTGAGCCCATGTGGTGATATCCTTTACACACTGATGTTGGTTTTTGATGCAGTACCGCCTGAGGGATCCAAGGTCACGGGCATTCAATGTTACGTGCAGTGATTTCTCCAGATTCTCTCAACCTTTTGATGATATTACGGACCGTAAATGTATTTATTTATAAAATATTATTTTGGAGGGAAAAACCAGTGGAATGTTTTAAAGTTCAAATAAAAAGGTCTTCACGATGAGAGGCTGATCTTGCATGCAAAACCCACTTTTGATGTGGACTCAAGCTGAGTTAAAATTTTCTAACGCCCTTTATGGTACAGGAGGCAGAAACATTTGAATAATGAGGCTCATTATCCTCTGCGGCTAAAGAAGATGGCGGCACACATGTTCGCAGACCTCCGCCAAGTCATATTTCCTCATTAGGGTTGGGCGTCTTTTGAGTTCGGACGATTTCTGGTCCTCCTTTCGGTGAAAAATGTTCCATGGATTCCTCACAGGGCTTTTTCCAAGCATTTAAAAGCATTTTTGAAAAAAAAAAGTATTGTTCTTTGTCGTTCTGCATAGTGTTTCTTCTGTTTGTTCCACTGGTTGTTCCTAATAAATGGACTGTTTGCTTGCACTTCGCCTGCCGTCTCTGCGTGTTTTGAATTGACCAATACATGCAAAAACTGATTTAAAAAAAAATTAAAAAATTCACAAATATTTTAATTGTTAATGCGTTAGAGATGAGGATGTTCCGATCACGGTTTTATCATGCTGATTTCGATACCGATCATCCACAAGTGATACCAATCACACGTATTAATGTATTTATGGTGACTAATATTGACAGTCAGGATGTGTACCGTTCACATTTGAACTGATTCAATACTAATTTCCAATACCAGTCAGTACTCAACATTACCAATTTTCGGTAATTTTGGGTATGTTAACAAATACATTATTTTTTTAAATATATATATATTTTTTTTTTTGCAAAATTTAAAAATGAGCTGATTTCAATAACTGCTGTGCAGTTGCTATATCTTGTCTCATTATCACATTTCTGAATTGCAATTACAGTTGCAAGTCCAAGACGTTCGATGGAACTAGTGTATAGTTGTTGTTTTTGTTTTTTTAATTTATTAATCAATCAACAAAACAATACACAACAATACCACAATAATGCAATCCAATTCCAAAACCAAACTCGTCCCAGCAACATTAAGAGCAACAATAAACAGAGCAATTGAGGACACACAAACATGACACGGAACAATCCAAATGTAGTGAAACAAAAATGAACATTATCGACAACAGCATCAATATTAGTAACAATTTCAAAATAGCAGTGATTAAAAAACCCTCATTGATATCATCATTAAAAATATTAATAAAATAATAATAATAAAAAAATTAGAAATGAACAATAGTGTCACAGTGGTGTATAGTTTATGATGATGATAGTCTTTTGTTGCGCCCTACAGTGTCAATACTGTAAGTATTGTACTTATTGCGCACCAGCTATTTGATTGTATCGTGCATTTTAGTTGTAGATTTCATTAACAAATTTGGAGGTGTTGAAATCGCCATGTAAAATCGCCAATGCTAATCAGTAGCATGTCAATAGCAGAGTCAATATATATTAGCATTATGCTAGCGCATTTTTGAAAAAGTAAAGCCTTACTTAACTTTCTTTAACTTTAAAATGCAACATTACCTACAGGTAGTTTGGCCGCATGCGCTCTCAGTGCTGCTGGAGTGATCGCCAAGTGCCGAAGTGCGAAGAACCGGCCGAGTCGGCAACTCGGGTACCGCTGGGTTTTTTACGCGAATCGGTGCACGGTAGAACAGGCAGGATTCGGTCAGTGCCAAAACAAAATTGACAGTGTAACAATATCAACACAATGTTAAAACTAGTTACCGTATTTTTCGGACTATAAGTCACAGTTTTTTTTCATAGTTTGGCCGGGGGTGTGACTTTCACTCAGGAGCGACTTATGTGTGAAATGATGAACACATTAGCGTAAAATATCAAATAATATTATTTAGCTCATTCACGTAAGAGACTAGACGTATAAGATTTCATGGGATTTAGCGATTAGGAGTGACAGATTGTTTGGTAAACGTATAGCATGTTCTATATGTTATAGTTATTTGAATGACTCTTACCATAATATGTTACGTTAACATACCAGTTGGTTATTTATGCCTCATATAACGTACACTTATTCAGCCTGTTGCTCACTATTCTTTATTTATTTTAAATTGCCTTTCAAATGTCTATTCTTGGTGTTGGCTTTAATCAAATACATTTCCCCCAAAAATGTGACTTATACTCCAGTGCGACTTATATATGTTTTTTTCCTTCTTTATTATGCAT
>NC_084750.1:27387476-27400485 GCF_033978785.1 Entelurus aequoreus | reverse complement strand
AAAAAATTAATAAAATAAAATAATATAAATAAATTAAAAACATTTTCTTGAATAAAAAAGAAAGTAAAACAATATAAAATCAGTTACATAGAAACTAGTAATGAATGAAATGGAGTAAAATTAACTGTTAAAGGTTAGTACTATTAGTGGACCAGCAGCACGCACAATCACGTGTGCTTACGGACTGTATCCTTTGCAGATTTTATTGATATATATTAATATATAATGTAGGAACCAGAATATTAATAACAGAAAGAAACATCTCTTTTGTGTGAATGAGTGTAAATGGGGGAGGGAGATTTTTTGGGTTGGTGCACTAATTGTAAGTGTATCTTGTGTTTTTTATGTTGATTTAATTAAAAAAACAAAAACAAAAAAAAACAAAACGATACCGATAATTTCCGATATTATATTTTAAAGCATTTATCGGCCGATATTATCGGACATCTCTACTTGTGAGTGTTGATGACACAGCTTTGCAACAGCTGATATTCTAGTTTCAAGCATGTTTGACTCAATATAGGTAATCAAATCTCAGCAACAAGCTGTAATATCTTACTGAGATCATTTAGGACCAAAACACTTAAAACAAGTCAAATCTGCTTAGTGAGAAGAATTATCTTATCAGACAGAAAATAAGCAAATATCACCCTTATTTGAGATATTTAATCTCACTTAGATTTCAGTTTTTGCAGTGTAGCTTTGTATGAACTCATTGATCGTTTACAAACGGAGTTCGGAGAGGAAGTGACGCCAGAAAGACCGCGCCCCACACAGGAAGTGACGTCAAAAAGAACACGCCACAGCCATCTTCATAACAAAGCGGTTTTGTAACTCGGAAGTAACCACTGGAAATATGAAGGCGAGTCATCCAGACATGCTCAAGAGAAGCGATTGCATCTATTTGGGATACAACACTTCTCAGACGGCAAGAGAACTTTCCAATGTCCAGGTCAGCTGTGATTCTACTTGGCGAAAAACTTTGTCAATTTGTCGAAGGAGAGACAACGAGAATGCGGGCTCCCGTGAATGTTATAAAAAAAGGTAGCGTGTGCTTTGTATTACCTGGCCGTCGAAGGGAAGACTAACTACGGAGAACGGCGAATGCTTTTGGACTGGCAAAGCAGACTGTATCAGTTATTGTCCGCCATGTATGTCGCGGACTCAACGTCTAGGTCCAGAGTATATCAAGTAACCAAAAACGAATGGACAATGAAGGTGAAGGCAAAAGAGTGAGGAGTGTCCTGACCAGATATCTAGATCCCTGGATTGATTATTGTCAAATGTTCTTTGTCACATTGTTTACTTTCGTGTCCAATAAAGATTAATTTATGATGTCTCAGGTGTGATTCACTACAATAGGGCCCCACAGTGCACTGGATTCCAGTTAATGGAAATACCACACTGCAAAAACTGATATCTAAGTAAGATTAAATATCTCAAATAAGGGTGATATTTGCTTATTTTCTGTCTGATAAGATAATTCTTCTCACTAAGCAGATTTTATGTTAGAGTGTTTGACTTGTTTTAAGGGTTTTGGTCCTAAATGATCTCAGTAAGATATTACAGCTAGTTGCTGAGATTTGATGACCTACCTGTATATTGAGTAAAACATGCTTGAAACTAGAATATCAACTGTTGCAAAGCTGTGTCATCAACACTCACAAGTATAAAACTGATTTTTTAAAGTAATAATTTCTTACTTCAAGCATGAAAAAAAAAAAAAAATCCTGACTTTGACACAATTGTGTCTCATAATTAAAACAGATGACAGCCAAATGGACTTTGCTGTTTTATTTTCAATGAAACAATAGAAAACGCGTACTCATATTGTAGTACATTAAACTGACAGTTAATATTTAAACATTTAACATATGACATTTCTAACAATTTTGAACAGAAATAGTTCATGCACATTCAGATAAATTCTTCAAAATGACCAAAAAAATATTTTTGGCCGGGGGCCGGGCTGTATATAAGCGCACTAATTGACTGAAAGAGCACGCACTTGGCGCGATGATGTCATGTTATCGATGGAAAAATGCATTTTTAGACAATATGATTTGCCTGAGCGGCTAGGAGACCCCGAGAGTAACAAGCGCTTGCCTTG
This sequence comes from Entelurus aequoreus, assembly GCF_033978785.1. Lineage (NCBI taxonomy): Eukaryota > Metazoa > Chordata > Actinopteri > Syngnathiformes > Syngnathidae > Entelurus > Entelurus aequoreus. The sequence goes on along the minus strand of NC_084750.1, from coordinate 27,398,375 downwards.
TTGCCTTTCCATTAAGAACAATAAATTAGTTTTTAGTATAATTTTGCTGGTTTCAAGAAATGTAATGCCGAGCGCATATCATTATGTCAAGATAATGGCACTAGCATTTACTTCATTTAAGAATATTTTTCAACATATTGAGCAAAAATGTCTTTTTTATTTCTACCAAGAAAAGTGCACTTGTTATTAGTGAGAATTAGGGCTGCAACAACTAATCGATTAAATCGATTTAAATCGATTATAAAAATAGTTGCCGATTAATTTAGTCATCGATTCGTTGGATCTATGCTATGCGCATGCGCAGAGGCTTTTAAAAAAAAATAATTTAAAAAAAATATATATTTTTAATTTTTTAAATTAACCTTTATTTATAAACTGCAACATGTACAAACAGCTGAGAAACAATAATCAAAATAAGTATGGTGCCAGTATGCTGTTTTTTTTCAATAAAATACTGGAAAGGATAGAAATGTAGTTTGTCTCTTTTATCCGATTATTAATCGATTAATCGAAGTAATAATCGACAGATTAATCGATTATCAAATTAATCGTTAGTTGCAGCCCTAGTGAGAATATACTTATTTTAAGGTATTTTGGGGTTCATTGAGGTTAGCTAATTTTACTTGTTTTGGAAAGTCTTGACAAGTCGAATTTTCTTGTTCTATTGGCAGATAATTTTGTTTAGTTCAAATAAAATACCCCTAATTTTTGTATTTTTTTTTCTTGTTTTTGAACACTGCCTTTTTGCAGTGCAGATCACTGGATATTGTCCAGAGAAGTTAAATTCAAGAAGTTGCACACAAAGCCACACTGGAGGCATTGTTTAATTTTACTCAACGCAAATTGAACATTTGTGCAATATTATGATAAAAGTTGAAATTTTACTCATAACAGTCGCAAGAAAAGCTTGACATTTTTGCAATTTTTAAGAAAAGAGTCGTAATTTTCCTCGACAAAAGTCACAATTTTATAAGAACATTTAGCAATTTGGGCAATATTATAACAATCGGAATTTTACTTGGCGAAATGATGACAAAAGTCAGGATTTTACTCAAAAAATGTCACTATTTTACAAGAACAACAAAAAAAAATTGGCAATATTGTGATAAATCAGAATTTGACATGACAAATGTCACCATTTTGCATGAAAAAGTACTTTTACATAAAAAAGTAATCATTTTACATAGAAAAGTAATAATTTTACGAGAAAATATTGCAATATTACAGACGGAGGGGGAGGGGGACTTAAACGACCATTGTGTGTGTGTGGACAAGGATAAGGTTAAGTGGGATTTGCCCTGGATAACCTTAGCTGGCTTAGTGTAGAAGGGCCCTGAGAATGCGCGGTTTTTGCTTGGTGGTGAGAAAGCATTTGCCATCAATCCCACGTGGGTGCTCGGGCCCCGAAGCACCCACGGGATCGGCGCCTATGCAAGGGGAATTGGTGTGAACATCTCCATGTGTTGGTCCTGCGATTGACAGGTGCTCACCACTTTCATATTCAGGCAGCAGCGATAGGGAGAAATCTTGCCGTCGCCTCCTCTCTAGCTCCTCCTGCTGAGCAGCTTTGGTCATTGCCTCCAGCTGATGCTCCCTCAGTAGCTTCCTGCAATCCTCACAGGAAAGGACGCATTAGTTTGACATTTACCGCTATTGATAAAAAACATGCAAACAGTAAGACAAAGATGTTACCGGATGTTGCGTCTCATGTGCGACGGTTTGGAGCTCCTCTTCCTGGTTCCTGTCAGGGTGGAGGGAGGAGCCGGGCTTTGGCCCGACGCCCCGGTGTGTGGCCTGGACGCCGGCTGCGAGGGGGCGGGCTTGGCCGGCGTCTCCCCCGAAGGTGAGGTAGACGGTGGCGGGGTGCACCGCCACGCCGCGGGGTCGCCTCCCTGAGCCTCATTCTCTGAGCTGAAGGAGGCGCTGTGGGGCTGGTCTGAGGAGGGAAGACAAGACACGGATGCCACAGAGTTAGAACAGATGACCAGATGTTGTAGGGAGCGCATACAGTCAGGTGGAGAAGACCAATGTTCCCTCTAAGGTGCGCGCCTGTGCAACTGCGCACTGCTCAAGCGTCCTCTGCGCACGGCAAATCTATGCCACGCACAAAATCAAATAAAAAAATAAGCGCATAACAATTTTCGACACACGGACACGACAGAGAAAACATTTTTCGTCATCCTTGTTCAAATATTGTAACGTCTGTCGAGACGCTTTGAGGACATGAATTCCATCCATCACTTTACTGAGCAAAACTCTTTATCGTCGGCCATAAACACATCACCAAAACATTAGTAAAAAAAATGATATCTAGCAAAAGTGGTCATTTTCTGCAGTACAAACCAGACCAAAAGCAACTTTGTTATGTCAACAGCAGCCGCTCGCTCTTTCTCACTTGCGCCAACACATGCACATATGGCACTTAGCCAGTGATGCGTTTTCAGCCACACAAAAAGTCGGACAACTCCAACACCACACATAAAGTGTCATTCCAGGTCGTTACACTATGATTTACCAATCAAATGTGTGCTTATTCTAGTGTCATTTATTAGGAATCTTCATTTATAAATATTAATCATGAAATGCTGTTAGTATATTAAATAAATACTAATAAAAATATATTTTTTACAAACAGGAAGTTGCAGGAATGTACACATGATCCCCTGTTTACATCTCATTGTGCAACATGTGAATGTTTTAATGGGAACTAAATGCAATGTCTGAAAGGGGTACAAACTATTTCCAAAGCAGGACCTCCACCCAGACAAACAATACATGTACATTTATTAACAATAAATCTTTCAATCATTCAATCAAATTTTCACATCTTTGACATGGCGAACAGCATTCGTGCAGAGTACAAATAATACAACGGTGCAAAGTAATACAAAGTGCTCGCCTGTACGTTATCAAAATAACCAGCCTACCGGTATATGAAAAGTCAGTCTTTAATCATTGTGTCATCGTCTTCCTCCTGCGTACTGAAACCACCGAAATCCTCTTCGTCGGTGTCGGAGAAGAACAGGCCGTAAATAAGCCGCACCCTTGTATAAGCCGCAGGGACCAGAACGAGGGGAAAAAGTAGCGGCTTATAGTCCGGAAATTACGGTATATTAGAAAATAATCTCATGGAAATGACTGCTGTCATTTGATTATAATAATAAGAGAATGTTGTCTGTCTATCTGTGTTGGCCCTGCGATGAGGTGGGGACTTGTCCAGGGTGTACCCCGCCTTCCGCCCGAATGCAGCTGAGATAGGCTAGAGCACCCCCCGCGACCCCGAAAGGGACAAGCGGTAGAAAATGGATGGATGGATGGAGATGGAACTTGTTATTTAGTCAGGTTTGGGACAGGTGTGCTGCTGGTGTAGCCACAGTGTGCACGTCTGATGTTGCTCACATGGGCTCCACTGAATGCTCAGGGAGTTTTTGCGTTTGCTCACACACATGAAAAATTAGAGGGAACATTGGTGGAGACCATACACACCACTGAGCCATAGGACAAAGGTGTGGGACAAAATAAAACAACCTCATCCAAAGGATGTTCGGATGTTGTGTGGCGTGCATATGTGAGTGTGGAGACCATACACATTAGTCAGGTACGTAAGACAGCTGGAACAAAATAAAACAGCCTGATCAGAAGGATGGCCAGATGTTGTTGGGCAGCAGTGTCCAAACTTTTTGCCTCGGGGGCCGCATTGTGCTAAAAAAAAGTTGGCTGGGGGCCGAAAGCTGATACAGTATATAGCCTATACATACATATGTATAATTATTATATTAATATACTAAATTAATATATTGTATACATATATATGTATACATACACACATACAGTGTATTGCCTATACATATATATTTATGAGTATTATATTAATATACTATGTAAATATATTGTATACATACCGTATTTTTTGGACTATAAGTCGCAGTTTTTTTCATAGTTTGGCCGGGGGTGCGACTTATACTCAGGAGCGACTTATGTGTGAAATTGTTAACACATTAGCGTCAAATATCAAATAATATTATTTAGCACATTCACGTTAGAGACTAGACGTATAAGATTTCATGGGATTTAGCGATTAGGAGTGACAGATTGTTTGGTAAACGTATAGCATGTTCTATATGTTATAGTTATTTGAATGACTCTTACCATAATATGTTACGTTAACATACCAGGCACCTTCTCAGTTGGTTATTTATGCCTCATATAACGTACACTTATTCAGGCTGTTGTTCACTATTCTTTATTTATTTTAAATTGCCTTTCAAATGTCTATTCTTGGTGTTGGGTTTTATCAAATAAATTTCCTCAAAAAATGCGACTTATACTCCAGTGTGACTTATATATGTTTTTTCCCTTCTTTATTATGCATTTTCGGCCGGTGCAACGTGCACTCCGGAGCGACTTATACTCCGAAAAATACGGTACTAATGGTTTCTACTGTTGTACCAATGCGTAGAATATATATTACATTTCAACACAGATTTGCTTCAGCCTGCGACACATCACAGTCATTTTGATAGTAAGCTATTATAGCTAATATAGACACTTATGTCATGTGTTGCCTTCATTCTAAGACTTTTATACGGCTTTTCATTTTGTTTTTTGTATTTTTGGTCCAATATGGCTCTTTCAACATTTCGGGTTGCCGACCCCTGGTCCAGTGTATACACACGTCACAAGGCTACCGGACCTCTGCCTTCCACATTAAAGGCAGGCATCGGTAAACATTTTCTGTATGTCCAAAGCTGTTCAAGTGACAAAATCAACTGAGGGTCGGAGGTAACAAGATGGGCGGGCCTGCGGTGTTGGGTTTTATCAAATAAATTTCCCCAAAAAATGCGACTTATACTCCAGTGCGACTTATATATGTTTTTTTCCTTCTTTATTATGCATTTTCGGACGGTGCGACTTATAGTCCGAAAAATACGGTAATTCATTTTTATTTTTTGTTTGTAGTTGGATTTTAATCTTCATTATTTACTTGAAGTTATTACAGTATGTCTCTATATTCAAAAGTTTGGGGTCACATTGAAATGTCCTTATTTTTGAAGGAAAAGCACTGTACTTTTCAATGAAGATAACTTTAAACTAGTCTTAACTTTAAAGAAATACACTCTATACATTGCTAATGTGGTAAATGACTATTCTAGCTGCAAATGTCTGGTTTTTGGTGCAATATCTACATAGGTGTATAGAGGCCCATTTCCAGCAACTATCACTCCAGTGTTCTATTGGTACAATGTGTTTGCCAATTGGCTCAGAAGGCTAATTGATGATTAGAAAACCCTTGTGCAATCATGTTCACACATCTGAAAACTAGAGATGTCCGATAATATCGGCCGGCCGATATTATCGGCCGATAAATGCTTTAAAATGTAATATCGGAAATTATCGGTATCGTTTTTTTTATTATCGGTATCGTTTTTTTATTTATTTATTTTTTATTTTTATTTTTATTAAATCAACATAAAAAACACAAGATACACTTACAATTAGTGCACCAACCCAAAAAACCTCCCTCCCCCATTTACACTCATTCACACAAAAGGGTTGTTTCCTTCTGTTATTAATATTGTGGTTCCTACATTATATATCAATATATATCAATACAGTCTGCAAGGGATACAGTCCGTAAGCACACATGATTGTGCGTGCTGCTGGTCCACTAATAGTACTAACCTTTAACAGTTAATTTTACTAATTTTCCTTAATTACTAGTTTCTATGTAACTGATTTTATATTGTTTTACTTTCTTTTTCATTCAAGAAAATGTTTTTAATTTATTTATCTTATTTTATTTTATTAATTAAAAAAAAAAAAGGACCTTATCTTCACCATACCTGGTTGTCCAAATTAGGCTTAATAATGTGTTAATTCCACAACTGTATATATCAGTATCGGTATCGGTAATTAAAGAGTTGGACAATATCGGAATATCGGCAAAAAGCCATTATCGGACATCCCTACTGAAAACAGTTTAGCTCGTTACAGAAGCTACAAAACGGACCTTCCTTTGAGCAGATTGAGTTTCTGGAGCATCACATTTGTGGGGTCAATTAAACGCTCAAAATGGCCACAAAAAGAGAACTTTCATCTGAAACTCGACAGTGTATTCTTGTTCTTAGAAATGAAGGCTATTCCACAGAATAGTTTGGGTGACCCCAAACTTTTGAACGGTAGTGTACATATTTATTTATTTATTTGTTTAAGACATTTTAGCCAAAGGGGGCGTATTTCATTTTCTTACAAACACTTGTTATTTCATATGTTGACCCTTTAAAACCGACACACAGTCAATTTGAAAAATCCCATCTTTTTGGGACCACCCTCATTTTGATAGATTTCCCCACTGGGATGCAAATGAGACATTCTCTATTAGATGCAATGCTTTTCCGTATTGGGAACCAGGATTTCGGTCCTAACCTGTTCAACGGTCCGCATATGGAAGCTACTTTTCCTTGTTGATGTCTCAAGAAGGGTAGAAATACAAGAACACACACACACACGTGGACACACACACACACACACTGACACGCCCGTTAATTAGAGCCGAGTAAAAAACGCACATAAATCAAGGACATGAATGGCGGCGAGATGTGAACACACAAGAGAGTTATGTGTTGCAGGACCCGCCCTGCAGGGTCCTGCAACACAAAGAACAGGTCGACTCGTGGGAGCTGTACAAACGAAACCAGTTAAGTCTTAATTCATGCGTTTCCCCGCCTCAAATCTGCTTCCACTTCACTTTTCATCTTCTCGTACACTCCTCCTCCCTTCTGCCCGAGACACACTAAACCAGATCTCAGGCTTACGTAAGCGCTGGATCCTAAATATGGACGGATTATGAAAGCAAAAAGAAAAGAAAAGGGCACAACACAAACACAAAGAAGGAGAAGAATCCAAGCCAGGAATCATCCAAAACCGCTGCTACGAATCACATGACCTTACAACGAACACCTGGTGCTTTCAAGTTGCGGAATCCACACGACGAGCGCCGTTCGCTGCGAGGCTGGCGGCATTACAAAACATCTTACGTAAAAACGGTCATAAAGTTCTTGATGTGGTCGCTGAAAGACGCCAGCCTGTCTCTGTGATGTGTGTGTGTGTGTGTGTGCATACATGCACATAATGACCATACTATGACAACATATTGCAAAATGATGTGCGTCCCAAAGTCACCAGCCTTGGCGTCGCTATAGACCGGTTGTCGCCAACCCGCGGCTCTTTAGCGTCGCCCCAATGGCTCTCTGGAGCTTTTTCAAAAATATATGAAAAATGGAAAAAGATGGGAAAAATATATATTTTTTGTGTTAATATGGTTTCACAAACCTCCCTAATTATTCTAAAGCACGCTGTTTGTATTAAACATGCTTCACTGACTCGAGTATTTGGCGAGCGCCGTTTTGTCCTACTAATTTCGGCGGTCCTTGAACTCACCGTAGTTTGTTTACATCAGGGGTGCTCACACTTTTTTCTGCAGGCGAGCTACTTTTCAATTGATCAAGTCGTGGGGATCTACCTCGTTCATATATATTTACTTATTTATGAAATATATGTTTTTGTTGACAAGTTAAAGGTGTTTAATGATAATGCAAGCATGTTTGACACATAGTTAATATTGTTAATAAATTAAAGGTGTTTAATGATAATACAAGAATGTTTAATACATATAGTTAATATTGTTAATAAATTAAGGGTGTTTAATGATAATACAAGAATATTTAATACATATAGTTAATATTGTTAACATGTTAAAGGTGTTTAATGATAATGCAAGCATGTTTGACACATATAGTTAATATTGTTAATAAATTAAAGGTGTTTAATGATAATACAAGAATATTTAATACATATAGTTAATATTGTTAACAAGTTAAAGGTGTTTAATGATAATAAAAGAATGTTTAATACATATAGTTAATATTGTTAACATTTTAAAGGTGTTTAATGATAATGCACGCATGTTTGACACATATAGTTAATATTGTTAATAAATTAAAGGTGTTTAATGATAATACAAGAATGTTTAATACATATAGTTAATATTGTTAACATGTTAAAGGTGTTTAAAGATAATGCAAGCATGTTTAACACATATAGTTAATATTGTTAATAAATTAAAGGTGTTTAATGATAATACAAGAATATTTAATACATATAGTTAATATTGTTAACATGTTAAAGGTGTTTAAAGATAATGCAAGCATGTTTAACACATATAGTTAATATTGTTAATAAATTAAAGGTGTTTAATGATAATACAAGAATGTTTAATACATATAGTTAATATTGTTAACATGTTAAAGGTGTTTAAAGATAATGCAAGCATGTTTAACACATAGTTAATATTGTTAATAAATTAAAGGTGTTTAATGATAATACAAGAATGTTTAATACATATAGTTAATATTGTTAACATGTTAAAGGTGTTTAAAGATAATGCAAGCATGTTTAACACATAGTTAATATTGTTAACAAGTGCGTGTTGGGTTTTATCAAATAAATTTCCCCCAAAAAATGCGACTTATACTCCAGTACGACTTATATATGTTTTTTTTTCTTTCTTTATTGTGCATTTTCGGCCAGTGCGACTTATACTCCGAAGCGACTTATACTCCGAAAAATACGGTACTAACTTTGTCAGTACTTTTGTACTGGCTAAAATGTTTCGTCTTCTCATCGAATTCAACTAGGTTGTGTTGTCAGTGAGGCACAAAGATTGTGTATTAAATGTGAGTGGTAACACTCCTGTTTATTTTTGTTGGCCAAACTGTGGCACTGAACCACCTGGTTCTGTTTGAGAAAGAAGCTTGTTTATCAGATTTGATCTCTATCAGCCAAACTGATTTGTGTTTTATATTGATATCGAAAAGTAAAGACCATTTTTCTTAAATTACTTGTGGGGTTTTTTCATTCCACAAAGTTATTACTTACAAAAAAACATTCATGTGACATAGCATATTGTTCATATTTTATGGTCTATGGGGTGAATTATTATTATTTTTTATTTTTTTGACATAAAGAAATACAATCATGTGTGCTTAAGGACTGTATGCCTGCAGACTGTATTGATTTATATTGATATATAATGTAGGGATGTCCGATAATGGCTTTTTGCCCATATCCGATATTCCGATATTGTCCAACTCTTTAATTACCGATACCGATATCAACCGATACCGATATCAACCGATATATGCAGTCGTGGAATTAACACATTATTATGCCTAATTTGGACAACCAGGTATGGTGAAGATAAGGTACTTTTTAAAAAAATTAGTAAAATAAGTTAAATAAATTAAAAACATTTTTTTGAATAAAAAAGAAAGTACAACAATATAAAAACAGTTACATAGAAACTAGTAATGAATGAAAATTAGTAAAATTAACTGTTAAAGGTTAGTACTATTAGTGGACCAGCAGCACGCACAATCATGTGTGCTTACGGACTGTATCCCTTGCAGACTGTATTGATATATATTGATATATAATGTAGGAACCAGAATATTAATAACAGAAAGAAACAACCCTTTTGTGTGAATGAGTGTAAATGGGGGAGGGAGGTTTTTTGGGTTGGTGCACTAATTGTAAGTGTATCTTGTGTTTTTTATGTTGATTTAATTATTAAAAAAAAAAAAACGATACCGATAATAAAACAAACCGATACCAATAATTTCCGATATTACATTTTAACGCACATATTGGCCGATAATATCGGACATCTCTAATATAATGTATATATTGTGTTTTTTATGTTGATTTAATTAAAAAATAAAAATAAAAATAAAATATATATATATATATATATTTTTTTATTTATTTCTTGTGCGGCCGCGGCCCGGTACCGGTCCGTGGACCGAGAGGTCCATAGTTCATTCCAACTGCAGAGGATGCTCGTTCTCGTTTTCGGTACTTCCTTGCGTGTTTATGTGCGAATAAATTTTAGTTTAATAATAAAAGTCATATTTTTTATCTAACATTTAACAGTAAGCTAATAATGAATAACTGCGCTGTCCAGCTGTTCTTACATTTCTGAGTCTCATTTGCAAGTATTATATAGCAGACTTTGCATACAGTTGCAGTTCAAAGACATGAGATGGCAGTAGTAAATGGACTACAGTTAGGAAGTAGTCTTTGCCATGAAGCATGAAGTTTCTTGCGCCCTAAAAAGTGTTTATACTGTATTGGATTTATTACCGTATTTTTTTTTAGTATAAGTCGCTCCGGAGTATAAGTCGCACCGGCTGAAAATGCATAATAAAGAAGGAAAAAAACATATATAAGTCGCACTGGAGTATAAGTCACATTTTTTGGGGAAATTTATAGACCAAGAATAGACATTTGAAAGGCAATTTAATATAAATAAAGAATAGTGAACAACAGGCTGAATAAGTGTACGTTATATGAGGCATAAATACCCAACTGAGAACGTGCCTGGTATGTTAACGTAACATATTATGGTAAGAGTCATTCAAATAACTATAACATATAGAACATGCTATACGTTTACCAAACAATCTGTCACTCCTAATCGCTAAATCCCATGAAATCGTATACGTCTAGTCTCTTACGTGAATGAGCTAAATAATATTATTTGATATTTTACGCTAATGTGTTAATAATTTCACACATAAGTCGCTCCTGAGTATAAGTCGCACCCCCGGCCAAACTATGAAAAAAACTGCGACTTATAGTCCGAAAAATACGGTACACATCAGCTGTTTGATTGTAACGTGCATCTTTGTTGTAGTTTTTATTGCCAAATTTTGAGGTGTTGAAATCGCCAATGCTAAATCTCTAGCATTTCAATGGAATAACCAATGTAAATTAGAACCCAGCTAGGGCATTTTGAAAAGTGGAGCCTTACTGTGGATTTAAAGTGTTTTCTATCAGGCA
>NC_084750.1:27352399-27372399 GCF_033978785.1 Entelurus aequoreus | reverse complement strand
GTACCGTGAAGCCTCGATTTACAAACTTAATTGGTTCTTTAACAGGGTTCATAAATCGAAGTTTGTATAGTGAAGCAACTTTCTCTACAAGAAACAATGTAAATATGAATAATGTGTTCCAGCCTGGACAAAAGTCTGTATTTTAGTGACAGCTTGTACACTTTGAACGCAATATAAAGTGCTATACAGTACTGTGTATCAAACATAAGGAGGTGATGGATCAATTTTATCGTTAACAAGCTGAACACACAGAAATTCCTTTGCTGCCTTCACAAACAATCAGAAATCACAAAAATCCTTAACTTTTTAACAACTATATTGTTTAAAAATAAATAAATAAAGAAAGTAAAATCCCTTATATTCATATTGACAAGGACCTGAGGAGAAAGCAGCAGACAGAGGGAGAGAAGGAAGGGGAGAGGTCATGTTTTTTCCCCCTTGTGAAATAAGTCTGCTGTGGCATGTTTTTCCAGATGAATCCAAGTAAAACTTGCTATGTACGAAGCCTGCTTCAACGATTCTTTCATACTTGCGAGCGCCATTATTGTGTATTACTTGCAAATAGTACACAATTTCCACCTTCTTTCCACGCCGGTTTGTCGTCCTTTTTTGGACTAAGTGAGTTGGCAAAATGGACAAAACTTGTCAAAAGGAGAAAAAAAGGCACTGAGTAGTGTAGCAAGACACATGGAGGGCCCGCCTCCTCACTAAAATGCAGCGCCCTGCTTTTTTTCCTACAGGCGGGGCACAAACAGATTGACTGAAGCGTTCGTACACAGAGACGCAGGTTTGCACACGGAGGCATATTTGGCTCGGTCTAAAAGTATGTCAATCGCAAAGTTTGCAAATAGATGGGTTTGTAAACCGATTGTACCTATTTAAATAGGATAATGATTTGGAGTGCATGAGAAAGTGGAAAGAGAAAATGTAGCTCTTTGACCACTTAACAGGTAGTTTGCACAACACAACTAATGTTGTACTTGTTAAGGGCAAACTGCTCAGTCAGCGTTAATAGTGCTGATGAGTAGTTGATGTTAAATAGAAAATCACTCACAGAGGATCTTATCTCACCATTTTGGACATTCCCTGAAGCTTTTGTCAATAACATTTTGAGCGATGTTGCTAACAAAGAGACAAATAATGAAGCGCTGAGCAAAGTTAGCAAGCGTCTGCAATGCTGGGCACAACATGGTGATCCAGATCAGCCCCAAAATGTACTCGCTTGTTCTCTATCCCATTTCTGATATTTCCTGAAATTTTCATCAAAATCCGCCTATGACTTTTTTAAAGACTTATGTTGCTAACTTATAAACATACATATACTTGTAACAAATGCAGCTACTGCCATCTTGTGTTTATTATATTATCGTCCACCTTTTAAAACACATGCTAATTACTTTGCTTTGGCAGCACAAACAAATATGTTTTGTAATGTAAACATAAGTTGTACACAACTCTTAAATCGTTTTAGTTCAACTTTGACCTGAGAGCCTGCGAGTGCGAACATTTCTCACTGTTGTTCCTCGGTCTGTGCATGTCTTGGTCATTTAATTTTATTTTCTTCAGTGGACACTGAAAAACAAAAAGTAACTGATTTATTTGAGATTTATTTTAAAATACAAAAAGGAAAGTTGGAAACCAAAACGTTTTTCCTTTTTAGTGTCGAAGAGCAATAACTTTTTAAAATGTAAAATAAATATATCTTTCCCATATGTTAGTCGCACCGGACTATAAGCCGCAGATATATACGTAGTGAAAAGAGTTAATTACACAGAAATATTTTGTGAATGTTTATTTACATACCATAATTGTTTCTAAACGGTGTCTGTAACACGGCGGTAAAACAGCTTATTAAAACAAAGCAGAAGTCATCGTCATGGACCTACGAGCTGCGCCAGCTAGCTCTCCAATCAGCTAAACGGACTCAATAACTCCACGGTGACGTGTAGGTAAATTTACAAAACTGAAACAATGCAAAAGGAATGCAATTGTAAGTTTATAATACTGTTATTACGTGTTCGCATATTCGCTAATGTTAACGACGCTAGCGTCATTACATTACGATAACACATACAAATATGCGTGAAAACACTCCTATGGACGACATCACACATGGGAATTGTTTTAGTTGTAAAAAATACAAATGTTGCTTGGGGTGATGAATGATGAATTAATACGAATAGATACGCTATGGATGGCTGGAAGACGAAACAGCACTTCTACTTCCGGTTGAACGCACTCGAACTCGTCCAAAAGATGGCGGCATAGCACAAACAACACACCTGTTTAGTGTCTTTGCTTGTTTTGTGTTTTTTAAACTATTTGCATTATTATCAGCGAAGAATAATCCATAAATTAGTGCATTGTTTTATAAGCTGCAGGGTTCAAACTGTAGGAAAAAAGTAGCAGCTTCCAGTCCGGAGTTTACTGTAAATATAAAAAACGGTTTAGTTTTAATTTTTATTTCATATGATAAACATTCAAATCCCTGGTAAAGAGATTAGGAAAACAGACCAAAAAAAATGTTTTTTCATATTCTGACAACAGAAGTTTTTATTTTCAAAGTAAAAGCGGGGATACTACAGTACCTGTGTGCTTTGCTGAAATGTATTTGGAGCCCTACACTGAAACTATTTTAGACATGGCACGACGACGACCGGCATATAGAGTAATCTGTGTGCACATATAAATGGAGGCTAAGAAGGATTTAATCACGCACCGTATGACACTATTATACAGTATTATTTACAAGCCAGTTCGTGGTCCTGTCTTTAAAATCACTACTTCCGGATTCGGTGTCACAATATGAAAAAAAAAAACATACCTTTTGGTCCGTCTAGGTCAGTTTTTCCTTTTCTGTTTACTGGGGATTTTATTTGTGTTATACAAAATATTAAATGAAAATCAAACCATTTTTAAATGTTATTGCTCAACTCTAAAAAATTAAAACTCTTTGCTTTTTAATTAAATTTTCTGCATTCTATTATTAAATTCAAATAAACCAATCGTTTGTTTTTTTGTTTTTCAATTTCTATTAATGAAATAAAAAAGATTAATGACAAAAAACACACACTGACCTTCCTCCTAAGCCTCTTTGCAATACATCAGCAAAACTCAACTACAAACATTACTGATGTTTGCCATTAATCAAAAACATGTATTTAATCCTTAGGTAAGCGGCATTTCCTTGCTTATACAGTGAACCTCAATTTACGAACCCCTCTATATGTAATTTTTCAAATATGTCTCCGTGGACAAACACTTGATTCAGGCAAGAAAGCAGGGCGAAACATTTTTTTGCCTTTTGACAAGTTTTGCCCATTCTGCTAACTCGATACGAGTCCGGAAAACTCAACAGACTGAAAAGATTGCGTTGAGTGCATTTATTGCACTCACAAGCATGACCACAGCACAGCATATTAAGTAACTATGTCAAGTTTTAGTTGTGATGAAGCCGGTCTTTTCTGGAACAAGATGACAGAACACATTTATATCACAGCGGAGAAGAAGACAGTATATCTCTTAGAGTTGGGGGAAATAATCTATTTTTAGATATATCGCAATTCGGACATGGACGGTTATAAAATCGATTAGTAAACACCGATAATCGATTTATTTATTGTAAATAGTGCAGACAGTTCAAAAAATTGTCCTGACTGCAGCAAGCCACCTCACCTACAGATCCGACTACCTCATTTATTTTAGGACAATTATGTTTCAGTTTTGCACACATTCTCAATAGTTTAATAAATGTCGGAATTAATTTCACTGTTTCTTATTATAAATACACTACTTTTAAAAGTTGCAAGTGATAAATGCCAATTTAGTAAAACATCAATAACTGTAAAACTGCATCAATATACTAAGAGTAGGGCTGCAACTAACGATTAATTTGATAATCGATTAATCTGTCGATTATTACTTCGATTAATAATCGGATAAAAGAGACCAACTACATTTCTATCCTATCCAGTATTTTATTGGAAAAAAACAGCATACTGGCACCATACTTATTTTGATTATTGTTTATCAGCTGTTTGTACATGTTGCAGTTTATAAATAAAGGTTTATTAAAAAAAAATATATATATATATAAAAAAATAAAATAAAATAAAAAAGCCTCTGCGCATGCGCATAGCATAGATCCAACGAATCGATGACTAAATTAATCGGCAACTATTTTAATAATAGATTTTAATCGATTAGTTGTTGCAGCCCTAACTAAGAGTAAATTAAAGATGAATTAATAATCGATTTTTAATTGAAGCGTAGCTCCTGAATTGTAATCAAATCGCAAGGTGCCCAAAGATTCCCACCTCTTGTATCTCTTCTCTCTTTCTCGAGTGGCCTCTCGCTCTTCCAAAGCACAAACTCGCAGAGACGTACGGCTCCCCTCTCCCGCCCTACCCGGCCCCGTTTATTTTCTCTCTCCCTCCTTTCTCGTCACTTCTCTGCCATTGTTAATGTGTGTGTGTTTTACTTTTTAAAAATGTTTTATTATTGTAGCAATATGGTTGTTTAAGTCAAGGGTTGTTGTGATTTTGTGGGCACCATAGTGACTTCTATGTGCGCGCGTTTTCATTTTGACTTTTTTATTACACACAGTTGATCCATCACCCCTTTGTTATGTTTGTTGGATATACAGTACTGTATATCACTATATATTGTGTACAAACCTTTACTAAAATATGGACTTTTGTCGAGGCATTATTCATATTTACATAGTTCCTTATGGAGAACTGTGCTTCACTATACAAACTCTATTTACGCACCGATCAAGTTTGTAAATCAAGGTTCCACTGTATCTCATTGTTGTGTTGACGTTTTGTCAACAAAAACCCACGAGAAAAGCAACAATGAAATCTGATAAAAAGCAGGTTGATGTTGATGTTCAATTTTAACAGCAACATCAACTTTTCCAGTTCAACTTCTACTATCCAGCCTGACCTTTTTTATTGATTTGGGGAAAAAGCTCCTTTAAAAAAAAAAAAAAAAAATCTCTGTTTCGTTTTTTTGTACATTTTGACACATGCAAAAAGATCCACAGTCTTTATCCCAAGCATGCTTATTCAGTGTTCTACATGTCATTACAATGTTCCGGATGTTTACTGTACAACTTGTGGACATTTGTTATAATGTTAAAACACAACTTTTATTTTATTTCACTTAAAAAATGTATATATTTTGTTTGAGGGATCTTTTCTACTTGCTTCTACTTTGGGTCGCGTGTTTAACGTTGAATATCCTTCCTTCCATATCTTATCTTTATTCAAAAAAAGGGGATAACTGTTACCGTGATCGGATCTTCTTTTTCTTCAACCCGCAAAAACTACCACGATGTGTGTATTCATCGTTAAGAAAAAGCTCCTCAGTTGAAAGTGAAACCAAAGATGACTTCACGCTTCTTCTCCACGGTGACTCCTTTTCGATTGCTTTGGTCTTTTCAGCCAACCTGAGTTTCTGATGACATGCAGGGCACACAGCACTACTTCTTTGATGCCGTTAGTGACGCGTGCTTGAGACTAATGAACACAACAAGAAGCCAAAGTGCAGATTTCTTTTTTTTATTAAGTTGTTTTTAGCATTATTTGACTTGACTCCTTTGTGATACTGCAGGTTTAGTCCTGGACCAGCCGCTGTTAGCTAGCTAGCCCTGCCTTTGTGTGTGTGTGCGTGCGCGGTTTCAGTGCACAAGAGTGGCCTTAAATTCAGTAATAATAAACGTGTTATTGCAAAGATTTTGTGGCATTTGATTCAGTTTTTTTGGCTCATTTAATGGTTTTCATGCTTAATTGAATTTAGTGTCACAATCTGGTAGACCAGGTTATTCTTTGTTTAGTTTTCGGGTGTTTTTCCTGTGTTTTTAATTCCTTTCCTATCTTGTACTCTTTATTTTTTTCCACTTCCTGTTCTGGTTGTATTCTCCATGCACTAGCTTCACACTGCTTCATAGTGCTGGGGGGGGGGGATTAGTATTATGTTTTTTACCTGCTGTTAATCATCACTTGGGCAGTATTTAAGCCAATTACATTTCTTTAGTAAAAAAAAACCATAATACTAATCACCCCTAGGTGACGAAGACAGCACTAAGAAGCAGTGTGAAGCTAGTGCATGGAAAATGCAACCAGAACAGGAAGTGGAACAAAATAAAAGCACAAGAAAGGACGTGAACTAAAAACTAAACAAAGAATAGCCTGGCCTAACAGATCGTAACAATTAGCCAATCATTCACAATCCTTACGTAGGACAAGAATAAATGTTAAAAATTTTTTTAATGCATTCTAAGTCGTAAAAGACTGCAAGCACGAGGTGGCTAACAATGCAGATAATTGGAGTACCCATAAAGGCCTTAAAAAAACAAAAAAAACGGCAACAGTACTTCATATACAAAATCCAAAACCAGTAAAGTTGGCACGTAGTGTAAATGGTAAATAAAAACAGAATACAATGATTTGCAAATCATTTTCAAACTATATTCAATTGAATAGACTGCAAAGACAAGATACTTAACGTTCGAACTGGAAAACTTTTTTTTTTTTTTTCAAATATTAGCTCATTTGGAATTTGACGCCTGCAACATGTTTCAAAAAAGCTGGCTCAAGTGGCAAAAAAGACTGAGAATGTTGAGGAATGCTCATCAAACACTTATTTGGAACATCCACAGGTGGATAGGCTAATTGGGAACAGGTGGGTGCCATGATTGGGTATAAAAGCAGCTTCCATGAAATGATCAGTCGTTCACAAACAAGGATGGGGCGAGGGTCACCACTTTGGGAACAAATGTGTGAGCAAATTGTTTAAGAACAACATTTCTCAACCAGCTATTGCAAGGAATTTAGGGATTTCACCATCTACGGTCCAAAATGTAATCATTAAAAGGTTCAGAGAATCTGGAGAAATCACTGCACGTAAGCAGCATGCCCGTGGCCTTCGATCCCTCAGGTGGTACTGCATCAAAAAGCGACATCGGTGTGTAAAGGATATTACCACATGGGCTCAGGAAAGCTGCTAAATATTTTGCTTGCGTTAGCGCTTATAACAGTATCGCTTATACCTGGATAATATTCAGGTCCCCACATATAAAGTATTGTTGGCAGTTTTTAGAGGGATCTATGGGCGCAATATTGTACTCTCATTGGCTCCACTGTTAGCTGACTTTTGCTAATGTTCTATTTACGATTTAGAATACATCATAAAAAGTAAAACGTGTGTTTTTGTCTTACAAAATTCCAAAAAAGGAGCATCTTCAAATGTTTCACTTTATTCAGGTTTTATCCTGCCCTGTAAAAAAAAAAAAAATTGATAAGAATGAAAACATAACATTACACAAAGCAAATGGACTTTAGTGGTCAAGTATGTCTGACTATGAAGAACCAGGTTCACAGACCAGCGACAACAAAGACATTTTAACCTTTGTCTTGTGTTAGGCACCGACCCGTTTTAGTTTTTAAATGCATAAAAGAACCACATAAATTTATTTTTTTGCATCAAGGCTTTTTGACTTTGTCAGCAACCTCTATTTTAACAAAATAAAACTTGTTTTTTTTCCCACTAAATTATAAAATGCTCTGGTTGAAATTATGACCTTGGTGTTGTTAGGGTCAGTTTTTCGACTCAGTTATAAAAATAAAATTATAAAGCAATAATTAGAGCCAAAACTGAACACACTGACAGCCAGCTCCTCTCCCAATCATGTGAGCTTTGGGGGATTCTCATTTTACCTTGTTATCCAGTACAAAAACAAACAAAGACGGGCATGTCCAAACATGTGAGGTCAATTCAGTATAGAGTTGGTGACTTGCAGAGTGCACATCTCCAATTTGCAGCATGCAAAAATGAAAAAAAGATTTACAGTGAGATGTTCTGGATAATATTTTTGGTGAAAATGAGGGAGAGGACACAGAGCAGCATAGTGATACGGATGAACAGGTTTCTGAGGAGGAAGACAATGTGGAGTATCATCCAGAAGACAGACACATCTGATGAGTCTGATGAGGAGGTCACCGGTGGTGAAGCTACTCCCACTGAAAGATTCAAGTCCAAAAATGGTAAGATCTGTTGGAGCTCAGTACCTCATGATTTACATGGCAGGGCAGCTGCTGCAAATGTCATCAAAATGACCCCTGGAATCTCAAGGTTTGCTGTGACGAGAGTCACTGACATGTTTTGAGCTATTTATGCCATTGTCATTAAAAAGAGTCATCATTGCTATGACAAACCTTGAAGGAAAAAAAGTCTATGGTGACATGTGGAAAGACACAGATGAGGAATACCTGGATGCTTATATTGGTGTTCTTCTTATTGCTGGAGTGTACAGATCCTGCAATGAGGTCACTGATAGTCTCTGGGACGCATCGACAGGCAGAAATATTTTCCGGGCAACAATGTGACTTCATATGATATCAAGAGGCCTCAGATTTGACAACAGAGATACCAGAACAAGATCTGACAAGCTCGCCCCCATCAGGGATGTCTGGGACAGATGGGTGCAGCTCCTTCCACGGATGTTCAACCCAGGGCCAGAGGTGACCGTGGATGAACGTCTTGTGCCTTTCCGAGGAAAATGCCCCTTCAGACATCACATACCCAGTAAGCCAGGGAAGTACGGCATAAAAATCTGGGCAGCCTGTGATGCAAAAATCAGCTATGCCTCAACACTAACCAGAACAGCCACAGCCACAACCCCACTCAGGCCACCTGATTCTAAAAGAAAGAGGTGTCAGATCTGCCCAAGCGGTAAGGACAGAAAGACAAACGTATTGTGCTTCAACTGCAAGAAATATCTCTGCAAAGAACACACAAAGTGTCACTTTTTGCCAAACATGCATCTAAACACACACACCTACACGGGCAAGCTCTTGCACACAGATACTTTTACTCTGATTTTGTTTTTTATTAGTTTTGCAACTAGTAATTTGATTCTATTGGTTTGATTTGCTTGATTGGTTGTTTGTTTGAACTTGCAAATCTATATTTTGTGTTATGACTTGTTCTGCTTTTCATTTTGTGTTTGTATTCAAGTTCTGTTGCTGAAAAAAAAACTTTTTAGCCTTTTTCATGAAGTAAATATATATGGGTCGAAATTGACCCGTAACACCATAGATGTTACTGTAGTTAAAATTATTAAAATGAAAAAATAAATAAAACAAATTTAATTAAGAGATGTGTTCTAATACCCCTCAGTAATAGTCAGGTAACACAACAACCTTTTATTTATTTATACGATTATCTTGAGGTTCATTTTACCATTTTTTAAATTGAAATCGAGGGGTATACTGACCAAAAAAAAGGCCCAATGGCCCACACCAAAAATATTAAAACCAATGTTTTTATGGATAAGGAAGCCTAACAAGGTAACCAAGAGATGAGAAACAAATTGGATGATAAATAATTGTTTTTAGTGTATTTTACAGCTGATTTAACGTAAGAGATGGTAACAGAAAGCTAACACAAGAGCACAGAATGGGCGTCTAAAGCGTTGCCTGCTTTTATAACACAAAACTGACTTTTTTTTTAAACTGATGTTGCAACAATTGGCACAGGAGTGTCTGTACACATTTTAACTAAGGTAGCATTCTGAAAAATCAGACAGTTTCTTAGAAAGTACTTTTTTGTATATATGTATATATATATATATATATATATATACACATACACATACAGTATATATACACATACAGTATATACACATATATATTTATATGTATGTATATATATATATATATATACATGTGTGTGTGTATATGTGTATATACTGTATGTGTGTATATATATAATATATATATATATATATATATAATGTTTATATGTATATATATATATATATATGTTTATATGTATATATGTATGTGTGTGTGTGTGTGTGTGTGTGTGTGTGTGTGTGTGTGTGTGTGTATGTATGTATGTGTATATATATATATATATATATATATATATATATATATATATATATATATATATATATATATATATATATATATATGTCGAGGGAGTCAAATCGTAGATTAGGATTTTGTTTTTCCGCTAACAGACATTACAATGGCTTGTCTGTTCTATTCCATGCCGGCCGTCATATCCAATTTTTCCCTTTCAACCAGCTTTTCCATGATGTGATCCATCTTGCGATTCAGTTCAGAAATCGCCCCAGACTGTGACCCCACAGCCCGGCCCAATCCTTCCATTGCGACGAACAGCCTTTGGGCTCCTTGAGTGGCTGCCATTGTCTTACGAATTTGACGATTCACCAGAGCAATGCCCAGCCCAATCAGCAGGTGCCCCGCGGTCACGGTTCCAAATAGGTAGATGTCTTTCACGTCCTCGATGGAAAGGACAGAGGCACATGATTCTCCATGTGTCCCAGGAATCTCTCACGTACCCCGCAGCAATGGTTCCATCAGGGCAGCCAGGCTCCCCAGAACCTCTTTTCCTCGTCGAAAAGATTTAGTCAATTGAGTCGAGAGTCCAGCTGATCATATCCATGTCTGATGTTTAGATTTGGAGGATAGCGCAAAGAAAGAGGCTTCAAAAAAGTGTAGACAGGACAAAACAAAGAGAGCAAGCAGGGAGAAGAAGGGAGCGGAAAAAATGTGACCGCCCTCACCAGAGGCAAGACAGAAAAGGTTTATAGTTTATAGCTTGCATTAGTTTATCGCTAGCATTAGTTTATAGCTCACATTAGTTTTTCACTAGCATTAGTTTATAGCTCTCATTAGTTTCTCGCTAGCATTAGTTTATAGTTCGCATTAGTTTATATCTCACATTAGCTTCTCGCTAGCATTAGTTTATAGCTCGCATTAGTTTATAGCTCACATTAGTTTATAGCTCGCATTAGTTTATAGCGCACATTAGTTTCTCACTAGCATTAGTTTAAATCTCGCATTAGTTTATAGCTCACATTAGTTTCTCGCTAGCATTAGTTTATAGCTCGCATTAGCTTATAGCTCGCATTAGTTTATATCTCGCATTAGTTTATAGCTCGCATTAGTTTATAACTTGCATTAGTTTCTCGCTAGCATTAGTTTAAATCTCGCATTAGTTTATAGCTCACATTAGTTTCTCGCTAGCATTAATTTCTCGCTAGCATTAGTTTATAGCTCGCATTAGTTTATAGCTCGCATTAGTTTATATCTCTCATTAGTTTATAGCTCGCATTAGTTTCTCGCTAGCATTAGTTTAAACTCTCATTAGTTTCTCGCTAGTATTAGTTTATAGCTCGCATTAGTTTATAGCTCACATTAGTTTCTCGCTAGCATTAGTTTATATCTCGCATTAGTTTCTCGCTAGCATTAGTTTATAGCTCGCATTAGTTTATAGCTCACATTAGTTTCTCGCTAGCATTAGTTTAAATCTCGCATTAGTTTATAACTCGCATTAGTTTCTCGCTAGCATTAGTTTATAGCTCGCATTAGTTTCTCGCTAGCATTAGTTTCTCGCTAGCATTAGTTTCTCGCTCGCATTAGTTTATAGCTCGCATTAGTTTATAGCTCGCATTAGTTTCTTGCTAGCATTAGTTTATAGCTCGCATTAGTTTATAACTCGCATTAGTTTCTCGCTAGTATTAGTTTATAGCTCGCATTAGTTTATAGCTCACATTAGTTTCTCGCTAGCATTAGTTTATAGCTCGCATTAGTTTCTCGCTCGCATTAGTTTATAGCTCGCATTAGTTTATAGCTCGCATTAGCTTCTCGCTAGCAATAGTTTATAGCTCACATTAGTTTCATGCTAGCATTAGTTTAAATCTCGCATTAGTTTATAACTCGCATTAGTTTCTCGCTAGCATTAGTTTATAGCTCGCATTAGTTTATAGCTCACATTAGTTTCTCGCTAGCTTTAATTTCTCGCTAGCATTAGTTTATAGCGCGCTTTAGTTTATAACTCACATTAGTTTCTCGCTAGTATTAGTTTATAGCTCGCATTAGTTTATAGCTCACAGTTTCTCGCTAGCATTAGTTTATATCTCGCATTAGTTTCTCGCTAGCATTAGTTTATAGCTCGCATTAGTTTATAGCTCACATTAGTTTCTCGCTAGCATTAGTTTATAACCACATTATTTTCTCGCTAGCATTAGTTTATATCTCGCAATAGTTTATAGCTCGCATTAGTTTATAGCTCGCATTAGTTTATAGCTTGCATTAGTTTCTCGCGAGCATTAGTTCATAGCTAGAATTAGCTTATAGTTGAGATAGACATACCTTTGTTTTTCCAAGCATGGTTATGAAGAAAGTGAGTGTGAAGGACAGTGCTGAATAGAAGTGGATGACATTCGTTGAATTAATGAAAGAAATCATCAAACTCATGACAGCGAGTGTAGCTAGCTAACTTGGCGAAGCAGTCGGAGGGTATCACTGCGAGTCTGCTAGCAGAATGAGTTCATAACACCAGCCGAGGACGTTAAAATAGCTAAAAATGTACCGATAAAAAAATTAAGAAGCTGCTGATGGTGTTTGACAAAGAAGCAGCTTGGAAGGAGATATCATAGAAGTCCACTATCGAAGGTAAGCACTGTTCTTCATTATTACAATATTTTTGTATATAAATGTTTAGATTTTTGACATCTTATATTTTAAAATTGTGATGTTTTGGATGCCAAGCACTAAAAATATATATATTTTAATGTATTTCTATGATTATGTTTCACAAGAGTTTTTCGAAAGTACTATTGTCATATCCTGAAATACTTATACCAATATTTCAGCCTTTACCTTTTCTTTTTGTAATTTATATATTTTTGTACTTTGTTTGGAATTTTGCCTCTCATTCACAACCCTTATGTATGACAAGAACACGTTTTTCTATTCCGCCTATAAAGCGCTTTAAAAACCTCCATAAAGGTTGTATATACACACTGTAAATATACTGTATATGTAATGTAGTAACATTCATAATAACACGTAATATTGACATATTTTGAGGATTTTAAGCATACGGCAGCGTATTAATTTCACAGAGGCATCACAACGTTCGCTTTTCCTTCAACAACAACATTACTAATCATGGCGCATAATAAAACAATCACTTACTCAGTGTTTCCCCCAGAAAATGTGTTAGTTAAGGTGGTGACTCTCCAGGGGGAGGGGACCGGGGGGGTGGGTGGCTGTAAGGATCGGTGTAACTCGGCCTGTCGCCATCACGTCTCCACCTGGTTGCTGCCACCACAGCCTGGGGGAGCAATAGACTAGAGACTGCGGTGAAGTAGGCCGGCTTTGTCGTGTGAAGAAGAAGCCTACAACTTTTGGTTGTGAGTTCTGCTCCATTTGCTGAATGGCGATATACGATATATATATCTCGATATTTTTTCCGTAAAGTAAAAACAAAACAGTCCTAGTTACCTGAGATACTAAAATAATGACTTACAAAGTCAAATTAATGACTTACTGAAAGTAAGTGTTTGCAATAAGCGTTTGAAAAAAAGAGTTAAAAGTGGGGCCACATGCTGACATATGTTCAACTCATGTTTAATTTATTACAGCATTTGGGAAGCCTGTAGTTGATTTTTATTATGTAAATGTTATATTTTTATCAACATGTGATAGCAGGGACCCTGCCATTCAAAACTAGGCTGCTACATTACTAATGATTAATGTAACTATAGCTGAAAAAATAGTACAATAGCAATAGGAGAGACTATTCATCCCTGAACACCATGGAGTTCATGGAGGCTTTATGATGCAGTTACATTATTATATCAACTATCAGAGACAGAAACTCTTCTTTTAACATAATGTCCTTTTTTGCTGCTTCAACACAGAAAAAGGTCAAGTGAAATAACTTAGTTGTTAACTGTAGGTCAATAATGCTTGTCTTTCTCTGACAGACAGGGCTTTGCTGTCCGTAACACACACACCGCACAGTGAGCTAATGTTACGCTAAAAGCTAATTAGCCTTCACCTCAAGGACTGCGAGCGAGCTGAGCTGCCGCTTATGTTTCTAGAACATCAACGGGCTCATAGTGATGTTACTAGTAGTTGACTTGGAAGTGTTTACTATAATTTGGGGAGAGTCCGCTGCCTTATCAGACTCAGAATCAGAAATACTTTATTAATCCCCGAGGGGAAATTAAAATGTTCAGCACAATCCTTTTCAAGATCAGACAAACATTACATTATGCTTACCTTTCTGCTCACTCCACCGAAGGAGCACTGACTCCATGCGCTCTGAATACGCACTGCTGATTGGCTGTTACATGCGCTCTGAATACGCACTGCTGATTGGCTGTTACCCCTCTGCGTGTAACCAATCAGACGGTTCTGTGGGTGGGACAATGCTGGGTGCTGCAGAGACGTACTGACAGAGGCAGAACTAAGCGGAGCAGCTTGTTAAGACTTTAGTTTAGGCGTTGGCTCTTTGTTGTTAAGGCGGCCGCCTTAACAACAAAGCGCTGCGGGAAACCCTGCTTACTGTACAATGTCTGCTCTCACTGGGATGAAGACTGAAGGGATGTTTATACATTTCCCTTTACATGAACAATTCATCTTAATCCTCACTAAGGGTTAAAAAAAGTACCACAAACGAGCGTCTTTTCGTGTCTTTCTCGCCGGGTCTAAGTTGGATGTCAAAGTCGACCATCTTGTGGGTTTATGTCCGCAACCTTCTACTATCCAGGGGAGAGGCATGATTTATAAATGAACTTCCACCAACTCAAAGGCGATGCAGCATAAGCTAGTTATCTCTCTGCTAAAAGTAGTTCCTCGACGTTAGCACTTAAGATGATATCTCTATGTCATTTTATTGTAAAAAATGGCATCTTAGTTTTTACAATAAATAAAAAAACAGTGGTACTTTTTGTCATTTACAGTAAAAAGTACTGTATATTTTATATAGAATTGTGGCGACAAAGCTGCCAAAAAAAACAAAAAAAACGGAACATTTTACAGTAAAAATCTGTCGACTGAGCTGCCAATTTTTTTTTTTGACGGCGTATTAGTGTGAATGGAAAAACAGTACCACATTTTTTATAGGGTAAAAAAAATGGCATCTTAGTTTTTAGAAAAGAAAAAAAAACAGGTATTTTTGTCTGTCCATCCATCCATCCATTTTCTACCCCTTACTCCCTTCAGGGTCGCGGGGGGCGCTGGAGCCTATCTCGGTTACAATCGGGCGGAAGGCGGCGTACACCCTGGACAAGTCACCACCTCATCGCAGGGTACTTTTTGTCATTTACAGTAAAGTACTGTATAGTTTGTATAAAATTATGGCGACAAAGCTGCCATTTTTCCCCTTAAAATGTGGTACTGTTATTCCATTTACAGTAATATGTTGTGAAAAAAAAAAAAAGAAAACACTACAAATTTTACAGTAAAAATCTGTCGACTGAGCTGTCAATTTGCTTCTTTTTTTTTAACCGTGAAATCTAGGTTTTTTTACGGCGTAGTCGTGTGAACGGAATAACGGCAACATTTTTTATACGGTAAAAAACTGGCAGCTTAGTTGCCATAATAAAAAAAAAAACAGTGGTTCTGTTTTTCTATTTACAGTTATTCATTGTAAAAAAATATGTAAAATTCTGGCGTCTAAGCTGGCATTTTTTCCCCGTGAAAAAGCAGTACTACTGTTTTTTGCATTTACAGTAATATGTTGTAACTGACAATCATACAGTAAAAAATCTGTTGACTGAACTGCCAATTTTTTACCGTAAAATCTGTTTTTTTTACGGCGTATTAGTGTGAATGATATCGCTAATATTCAGGTCATGACATGTAAATGGAATGTTGTTGGCGCTGTTTGGATGTTTTTTTTAGAGGGCTTTACGGGCGGAATAAAGCGACTCCCAGTGACTCCATTGTTAGCTGACTTTTGCTAACCTTTATTCACGATTTAGAATGCATTAAAAAAATGAAAAACTGTTTTTTTAAGATGAGTATCCAACACTGTAACACGATCAGAATGAGCTTTGTGTACCATATTATTGATTGTTATAGGTGATGTCGTTGTACTTGATGATCTTCCCGTCGCGCGTCACCACCTCCTTCTGCGCCCACGTGCCCACGCCGCCGTTCTCCTCGTAGTGCTGCACCGTCACACGGCCGGTGGTGGGCAGCTTGCAGCACAGCTCCCGGGCGGCCTCCTCGTACAAAGCTATCTTCAGCACGCCTTCGGTCAGGTCCTGAACGGCCGCGGCGACCAGATCCTGGCGGCCGTTGACGCGGACCTCCGGCCTTTTGGGCGACGGCGTTCCTGACCGGGGGCGGTCGACTTGGAGTTGCGTTCTCGAGCTGCGCTCCCATCCCAGCCGGGGGAGATCCGTGTTGACCGGAGACAGGTCTCTCTGAAAAGGGGACGGCGGTCTGTTTTTTGGCTCGTTGAACGGGGATGGCGGTTTGTTTTTTGGCTCGTTGAACGGGGACGGCGGTTTGTTTTTTGGCTCGTTGAACGGGAACGCTCCTCTCTCCCGGTTGAGAGGCGAGGGAGAGAGAGAGCGATTCCTCGGGTGGCCGTGCGTCGAAGGCGGACGGAGGCGGTTCGTGGCCACGGCCGCCCTTATGTCCGTGATGACGCCCACAATGGAGGCCCTTCTCACGGGGTTGGCCTCCACCATGCGGCACACGGCCTGGCAGTAGGGCTGCTCGGGCATGACCTCGCGGACCTTTCCGGGGCCAAAGGTGAGGGTGTGCAGGCGGACGCGGGCGCACAGCTCGGCGATGATCTTCCCCATGGCCCACACGTCCGAGCGCTGGTCCCGCTGGCTGCGCCTCTGCAGCACCTCGGGCGCCGAGTACGCCTCGTTGCCCATGTCGATCGCCGAGTTGAGGCCGCAGCGGAAGAACTTGGCCAAGCCCAAGTCGATGATGATGGCCCGGTTGGTGTCGTGTTCCACCTGTCATGCAGAAATAGTCATGTGACGTATCGCAACACCTTCTCCAGCTATACTTCTAACGAACAAGGTAGGGAACCTACGGCTCTAGAGCCAGATGTGGCTCTTTTGATGACTGCATTTGGCTCTCAGATCTATCTTAGCTGACATTGCTTAACACGATAAGTAATGAATAATTCCGCTGGTAATCACAGTAGCGTTAAAAAATAAAACATTTCCATGCATTTTAATCCATCCATCCATCCATCTTCCTCCGCTTATCCGAGGTTGGGTCGCGGGGGCAGCAGCCTAAGCAGGGAATCCCAGACTTCCCTCTCCCCAGCCACTTGGTCCAGCTCCTCCCGGGGGAACCCGAGGCGTTCCCAGGCCAGCCGGGAGAAATAGTCTTCCCAACGTGTCCTGGGTCTTCCCCGTGGCCTCCTACCGGTCGGACATGCCCGAAACACCTCCCTAGGGGAGGCGTTCGGGTGCCATCCTGACCAGATGCCCAGACCACCTCATGGCTCCTCTCGATGTGGAGGAGCAGCGGCTTTACTTTGAGCTCCTCCCGGATGACAGAGCTTCTCACCCTATCTCTAAGGGAGAGCCCCGCCACCCGGCGGAGGAATTTAATTTCGGCCGCTTGTACCCGTGATCTTGTCCTTTCGGTCATAACCCATAAAACGCTATGTACATGACACTATGGTCTGGCCCGCCACATCATTTTAGGTGGCCCGAAAATAACGTGCATCAATAAAGTAGCTTATATTTTCACACTAAATATGGTCGTTTTTTTAACATTTTGGATGAAATTGCATACCTTTTTAAACTTTATATTGCAACAAATATAATATTATCACACTTCCCAAACAATTATTTTGTCCAAATAATAATAATTAAAAAAAACTTAAATGTTTGCTTGAATTATGATTTTAGAGCAAGATATACATCAAATTGTACACTGTAGAATTATTTTTATCTTTTTACAGCATATTACCGCAAAACGACCACAATTTTTTTTACAGTAAATCTGTCGCCATTTCTTTTTACCGTAAAATCTACCGGTACCACATTTTTTCCATGGTAAAAAAAAACTGGCAGCTTAGTTGCCAGAATAAAGAAAACCATTGGTACTGTTTTTACATTTACTGTTATTTATTGTAAAAACAATACATATTTTATACAAAATTCTGCCGTCTAAGCTGGCATTTTTTCACCGTAAGAAAACAGTACTACTGTTTTTCCATTTACAGTAATATGTTGTAAAAAAAAAAAAATCAAAAACCCTGAAAATTTTACAGTAAAAATCTGTCGAATAAGCTACCATTTTGCTTTTTTTTTTTACCGTAAAATCTGTTTTTTACGGTGTAGTCGTGTGAATGGAATAACGGCAATACATTTTTTATACGGTAAAAAATCATCTGGCATCTTAGTTGCCAGAATTAAAAAAAACATCGGTACTCTTTTTACATTTAAAGTTATTTATTGTAAAATATATATATACTGTATATATATATATATATATTTATATATATATATATACATATATATACTGTATATATTTTATGTAAAATTCTGGCGTCTAGACACTAAAAAATGCTGGGTTATTTTGATAACCCAATTTATGAGTTGCGAGTGTTGGGTTAAATTTTGGAGTTATTTTTATGAAGAGCAATCAATTTTTTGGGTTATAAGAGTATTATTTTAACTCCATTTCTGGGTTTTCAAAACTATGAACCACTTTTGGGTTGTTTTTCAATGAGTAACGCATTTTGGGGTAAAAGACTTTTTTTAATTAAAAAGTTACTTTTTTCTTGAAGGGAATTTAATTATGGATTAATCTAAATAACATTATTTACAATCACACATCTTATGTACATGAAAATATAAGCGTGCTGTATAGGACTACTATGACCATACATTGCAATTATTGTAAGAATGTCACTCATATCTTGCTTTTAATTATATTTTTAAGGAATAAAAATAATTTTGATCAGTAGTTGGGAAGGAGTAGGAAAAAACCAGCAGTAAAATGTATAGTTTTTAACCAACTATTGGGTCAAGGAGCACTAAATTGCGCAACCCAATAGTTCGGTTTAACCCATTTATCATTTTGCATAACCCAACATGGTTGTGAGCATAACTCAGCTTTTGTGTTAAATAAATTCAACCCAATAGTTGGGTTATGAATCAACCAACATTGAGTAAGCATATCTCAACTTTTGGGTTATATAATTTAACCCAAAATGTTGGGTTAAAATAACTCAAATAAGGGGTTTGTCCTTTTCTGAACCAGCAGTTGGGTTAAAATTGGTTTATTTTTTAACCCAACATTTTTTAGTGTGTAAGCTGGCATTTTTTCACTGTAAAAAAACAGTAGTACTGCTTTCCATTTACAGTAATATGTTGTAAAAGAAAAAAAAAAAAAACACAAAAATTTTTACAGTAAAATCTCTCGACTTAGCTGCCACTTTTTACCGTAAAATATATGTTGTTTTTTTACGGCATATTAGTGTGAATGTGAAAAACGGTACCACATTTTTTATACGGTAAAAAGATGGCATCTTAGTTTTTAGAATAAAAAAACAAAACACTGGTAATTTTTGTCATTTACAGTAAAAAATACTATATATTTTATATAAAATTCTGGTGACAAAGCTGCCATTTTTCCACCGTAAAAAACAGTAGTACTGTTTTTCCATTTACAGTAATATGTTGTAAAAAAAACAACTGAAAATTTTACAGTAAAAATGTTAACTGAGCTGCCAATTTGCTTTTTTTTTACCGCAAAATCTAAGTTTTTTACGGCGTAGTCGTGTGAATGGAATAACAGCAACACATTTTTTATACAGTAAAAAACTGGCAGCTTAGTTGCCAGAATAAACAAAACATTCTGACTTGTTTTACACTTAGTTATTTAGTGTAAAAAATATATAAATTTTATGTAAAATTCTGGCGTCTAAGGTGCCATTTTTTCACCGTAAAAAAACAGTAGTACTGTTTTTCCATTTACAGTTATGTCGTTAAACACTGAAAATTTTACAGTAAAAATCTGTCGGCTGAGCTGCCAATTTGCTTTTTTTTCTAACCATAAAATCTACATTTTTTTACGGCGTAGTCGTGTGAATGGAATAACGGCAACACATTTTTTATACGGTAAAAAACTGGTTGCAAGAATGAAAAGTAAATAAATAAATAAAAGCTGTTTTCC
>NC_084750.1:27339899-27347399 GCF_033978785.1 Entelurus aequoreus | reverse complement strand
TTGTATATGTATGTACACTACCGTTCAAAAGTTTGGGGTCACATTGAAATGTCCTTATTTCTGAAGGAAAAGCACTGTACTTTTCAATGAAGATAACTTTAAACTAGTCTTAACTTTAAAGAAATACACTCTATACATTGCTAATGTGGTAAATGACTATTCTAGCTGCAAATGTCTGGTTTTTGGTGCAATATCTACATAGGTGTATAGAGGCCCATTTCCAGCAACTATCACTCCAGTGTTCTAATGGTACAATATGTTTGCTCATTGGCTCAGAAGGCTAATTGATGATTAGAAAACCCTTGTGCAATCATGTTCACACATCTGCAAACAGTTTAGCTCGTTATAGAAGCTACAAAACTGACCTTCCTTTGAGCAGATTGAGTTTCTGGAGCATCACATTTGTGGGGTCAATTAAACGCTCAAAATGGCCAGAAAAAGAGAACTTTCATCTGAAACTCGACAGTCTATTCTTGTTCTTAGAAATGAAGGCTATTCCACAAAATTGTTTGGGTGACCCCAAACTTTTGAACGGTAGTGTATATATATGTATATGTGTATGTGTATATATATATATGTATGTATATGTGTATATATGTATGTATAAATATATACACACACATACATATGTATGTATATATACATATATACACATATGTACGTATATATACATAAATACATTTATATACACACGCATAAATGCGTGTGTATATACTGCGTGTGTATATATATATATATATATATATATATATATATATATATATATATATATATATATATATATATATATATATATATATATATATATATATATATATATATATATATATATATATATATATATATATATATATATAAATATATACATATATATATATATAAATATATACATATATAATTAGCCATTAGTTTTTTTGCATTTTGAAGCTGTATTTAGAACATTGCGAGCTAACAGTTTTCAGCTGTTTATAAGAGTGTGTGGGTGTAGTCACCATGATGTTATCAGGCTTGAGGTCTTGATGGACGATGTCTAGGGCATGGAGGTGCAGTAGTCCCTCACACATGCCCACAATGATTTTGCCTTTACTAGCAGGGGTTAGCTGCAGAGAGGCAAAACAAAAAAAGGCGGCGTTGGAACAAGGTCAACTTCTAACTTTCGCCCCCTCAGGCCTGAATGAAAATTCATGTCGTTAGAGGAATTACATTTGCATGTTTAATCGGCCGACAGGTTATTTTGTTCCACCTGAAACAAACTCCGGAAAGCTGTAGATAGGTGCAGAATCTACCTGCTACCTGATGCTCACCTTTATTTTGGATGTGGCGGTCTTAAAGATGGTGGTCTCCAGGTTCTCTCCAAAGATGAACTCCAGTGGAATGATCCAATGTTTATCTTGGTGGTGGATCTTCCCCAGCAGCTTCACAATGTTCGGGTGGTTGGCTTTTCTGCGGATCCAAGAAACGTAGATCTTAGTTCCAGCGTCACACCGCCACCTGATGAAACAACCTTCAGATGTGAATACCCAGACAATATCCCAAGCTATTTTTAACACCTCAGACTATCTACTGTTCCAACCGGCTTGAAGACTGCATCCATAGTACTTGTACCAAAGAGCTCCACAATGACACCTAGCCCTCACTCCAATATTCATGAAATGCTTCGAGAAGATGGTCATGTTTCGGTTCAAGACATCCATCGATGTCACTGCACTCCTCAGGAAGAACTAGTCCTAGACTTTGATTAGTCAAATCTAGTCGGATCAATCTCAGTCTATGAGCATGAACTGACGAAGCCTGCTCGGATGGGAGGCGAAACGTCTCCTAAGACAAACCAAACAGTCCAGTTGCGATCGATTGAATGCCCTGAGAACTAGCTCAAACTTCGCTCGATTTGTTGTGTAGCTAGCTTAACTTTATAATGTAAGACAATAGCAACAAATAAAGAATGATTTTCCTAAAAACTACTTTTAATTGGATCAGTGTCTACTGTGTTTGGCAATCGACCAGTTATGACGTTTGCGATGTAGCTCGTAGCGTACCTTATAGCCTTTAGCCTCTGTTGTCTACAACTCGAAGCAGCTGGGCAGCGGAGTTGTTTACATGATATAGAATAGAAAAACCTTTTATTGTCAATATACACATGTATACGTCCAGGGTCTTTAGAAAGTCACAGCCTCTGTAGAAGTTTAAAGGCCTACTGAAACCCACTACTACCGACCACGCAGTCTGATAGTTTATATATCAATGATGAAATCTTAACATTATAACACATGCCAATACGGCCGGGTTAACTTATAAAGTGACATTTTAAATTTGCCGCTAAACTTCCGGTTCGAAACGCCTCTGAGGATGACGTATGCGCGTGACGTAGACCGGCGAACACGGGTATGCCTTCCACATTGAAGCCAATACGAAAAAGCTCTGTTTTCATTTCATAATTCCACAGTATTCTGGACATCTGTGTTCGTGAATCTGTTTCAATCATGTTCATTGCATTATGGAGAAGGAAGCCGAGCAAGCAAAGAAGGAAGTTGTCGGTGCGAAATGGACGTATTTTTCGAACTTAGTCAGCCACAACAGTACACAGCCGGCGCTTCTTTGTTTACATTCCCGAAAGATGCAGTCAAGATGGAAGAACTCGGATAACAGAGACTCTAACCAGGAGGACTTTTGACTTGGATACACAGACGCCTGTAGAGAACTGGGACAACACAGACTCTTACCAGGATTACTTTGATTTGGATGACAAAGACGCAGACGTGCTACTGTGAGTATGCAGCTTTGGCTTTTTTTTGCGTATGTACGTAACTTTTTTAAAATATATAAGCTTTATGAACCTTGGGTTAGGTAAACGGTCTTTTGGGCTGAGTGATTGTGTGTGTTGATCAGGTGTTTGAATTGTATTGGCGTGTTCTATGGAGCTAGGAGCTAGCAGAGGAGCTAGGAGCTAGCATAACAAACACGCAGGTGTTTTTATGCAGGATTAATTTGTGGCATATTAAATATAAGCCTGGTTGTGTTGTGGCTAATAGAGTATATATATGTCTTGTGTTTATTTACTGTTGTAGTCATTCCCAGCTGAATATCAGGTCACCCCCGGCTCTCACAGCATCTTCCCTATCTGAATAGCTTCAACTCCCCACTAGTCCTTCACTTGCACTTTACTCATCCACAAATCTTTCATCCTCGCTCAAATTAATGGGGAAATTGTCGCTTTCTCGGTCCGAATCTCTCTCACTTCATGCGGCCATCATTGTAAACAATAGGGAACTTTGCGTATATGTTCAACTGACTACGTCACGCTACTTCCGGTAGGTGCAAGCCTTTTTTTTATCAGATACCAAAAGTTGCAATCTTTATCGTCGTTGTTCTATACTAAATCCTTTCAGCAAAAATATGGCAATATCGCGAAATGATCAAGTATGACACATAGAATAGATCTGCTATCCCCGTTTAAATAAAAAAAATTCATTTCAGTAGGCCTAGTCAGCGTATAGTTCCAGGTATTTACTGTAGCCGGGCTACATTCCTCACTTTTGTCTGCCTGCATCTTTGACCCCTTTTTTGTTGCTGACAAAAAAACACATTGAGCCGCTGGTCTCGCTATATCATCCGGGATGTTGTGTTGTGGTGCAAGTCGCTCAAAACAGACGGCTGCTGGCGGTCAGCAAAGTCCAAAGTGCAAAATAAAAGCGGGAAAGCTAAAGAAACGACAAAACGTTTCTGCCGGGGGGGTGGCGAATGCTCACTGAGCGTGAGGGGGCGTGGTACGGGAGATTATTTTGCATCCAACAACTCCGCCTCTCAAAATGCTCCTTTTTAAAAGAGGAAAAAAAAGGTTTGAAAATAGTCTTGTAAAACAAAATCTATGCAGATTTTTTTTTACCAAAGAACCACTGTTACATGTTATGTAGACCAGTGGTCCCCAACCTTTTTGTAGCTGCGGACCGGTCAACGCTTGAAAATTTGTCCCACGGACCGGTGGGGGGGTATTTAAAAAACTTTTTTTTTTTTTTTACATAAATAAATACAATCATGTGTGCTTACGGACTGTATCCCTGCAGACTGTATTGATCTATATTGATATATAATGTATATATTGTGTTTTTATGTTGATTTCATAAAAATAAAAATAAAATATATATATATATTTTTTTTTTTTTCAATTTCTTGTGCGGCCCGGTACCAATCGGCCCGGTGGTTGGGGACCACTGATGTAGACCACAAGTATTGACCCCCCAGTCTCCAAGACAGACAACTGCATTAACCAGTCAGCCATAGTTAAATCCACCGACAACTGCATCTCGTCATCTTGGTTCTAACATCACCTCTCCTTCAGGAACAATTTCTTAACGAAGCTAATGAACTATAATCTCCTTCGAGATTGATTGTTCGACTTATGCTGCTTTAAATGTGGACAGTACGACAGTGGAGCTGGGAATCGAAACCAGTCACATCAGGGGAAAAAACATGACATGTGGGGGCCTGTGACTTGGCTGCCATGCTTGATGTCCTGTGTGAGCTGAGAGCTGGTTTTTCGCAATGTGTTCCATCATGTGGACCGCCTTTCTCGAGAAAACGGGTGTGACATATAAGTGGCAGTTACTTGGCAAAACTATTTCCAGCCAGAGGCGCTTTGCCAGGGCTGTTCGTTGTCACCAGTTCTGTTCATAATCTTATAGACAGAATTTCTAGGCCAGTGCTCTTCAACTGGGGGGCCGGGGGCCAAATCCAGCCCGGTATTGACACCATTCCGGGTTAAGTTCAAAACTTGGGGGACAAACATTTTTTCAGTAAATTCCTAAAAACAGGAGAGTGCTCCTGTTGTGTAGACGAACTTGGTCCACTTTAAACACACTGGTGGATCCTGTCATTGACACTTTAACCTT
Source organism: Entelurus aequoreus (assembly GCF_033978785.1). Lineage (NCBI taxonomy): Eukaryota > Metazoa > Chordata > Actinopteri > Syngnathiformes > Syngnathidae > Entelurus > Entelurus aequoreus. The sequence goes on along the minus strand of NC_084750.1, from coordinate 27,342,513 downwards.
GCTAGCAAACATAGTACAGTGCGGTCCAAACTAGTGATTTACATAACTGAGGCGTTCCTCAAGGCACCCCTTTCAGTACCCTCCTTTTTGAGAGTTGCAATTTTTTTTAATGTCATGCGATTTTGGTAACTAAGGTGTTGTTGTAGCTTGTTTCCATTAGATGCAGTCAGTAGTCATTTGTTCAACTTCTTTAGTTAAACTTGTGGTGTTCCTCAAGGTCCCATATTCGGGCCCAGCAAGTTCAGTTGAAAAAACTTGTGAAACACTAAAGTGCTGTCCAGATGACTTGACCATTTTTATCTAATTTAATTTTTTACAAAAGGTCGTTAAAAACAACAGCATGTTACTGTAACTCATGGGTGTCAAACTCTGGGCCGCGGGCCAAATTTGGCCCGCCGTGTAATTTCACTTGGCCCTTGAGGCGATTTCAAATTAACACTACAGCTGGCCCGCCACTGCATTCACCGCTAATTCTAATACTTGCCAACCCTCCCGGTAGTCTTCCAAATTTCAGCCACCAGCCAGCCAGCCATTGTGGCTTCTGCATGCACACACAAATGAATGCAATGCATACTTCATCAACAGCGATACACGTTACACTGAGGGTGCCAGTATAAAAAACTTTAACTCTGTTAGAAATATACGCCACACTGTGAATCCACACCAAACAAGAATGACAAAAAACATTTCGGGAGAACATCCGCACCGTAACACAACATAAACACAACTGAACAAATACCCAGAACCCTTTACAGCTCTAATTCTTCCGGGACGCTACAAGGTGTGTGTGGGGGGGGGGGTTAGCGGGGGTGTATTTTCATTATTGTTATTTTATTTTCAAATGTATTATTAGCCTGTGGAAAAAGTTTATTTTGATATTTACCTCAGAAGGCTGCACATAGAAAAGAGGCATTCAATTTTTATTTACATTTTATTTGATATGTACGGAGCCCCTAAAGGGACATGGGAATTTTTTTTTTTTTAGACATGTATCTCGTGGCCACGAGAAACTTTTTATAAAAAAATAAATAAATAAAAAACAAAAAACATTTATTTTTATTTTTATTTTTTTATAAAAAGTTTCTCGTGGCCACGAGAAAGTTTCTCGTGCGCACGAGAAAGTTTCTCGTGGCCACGAGAAAGTTTCTCGTGGCCACGAGAAAGCATTGGATGCGTGCTGATGGTTTGGTGTGTGTTAAAATGGCAGTTTAGGAGTTAATATGGCTGTATTTCCAGATAGGACTTTCCCCCATGTGTGTTGTGGCAAAATGTGAATGCTTGATTAGTAGGTGTGAGACAAACACTTTATCTTCCTGGTTATTGTAACGCTACGTGTTTGACATTATTTAAGACTTTATCATGCCCGGGAAAGGACAGTTTTCCTCTTCTGTGGCTGTGGGGGGTGGGCGTGGCTTGCGGACCTGCAGCGAAGCGGAGTGTGTCAGTTAGTCCCATGTTGATGTGATCAAACTTCTTTCTTGCTTGGAAGATACACACACAATTGTAACTGTTATTTCTTCCTGCAAATAATAAATATGTACAACGTGTTTGGATGTATTCATTTATGTAAAATTGTCATTAAATGTAATATTGCCTGACAAAAAGTGATACGACGTACGTAATATTTTGATATTTACACATCGCATATTTACACACGCGCATCTGACTAGAATACCCTTATGTGCATTACATATATCAACATCAACTACCTACTGTACTGTTTACTTGTTGAAATACACTTTTTAGAACAAATATCTACCCACATAATTTATATGTGTATATATAATATATATATACTTTTGAACGGTAGTGTATATATATATATTATATTACTGTAACTTGTTCTTAAAAATAGTAGTTATTTTGTTTGTCAAATTTAGTGTTTGTGTGTATATATGTATACTGTATATATTTATGTGTGTTTCTTCCTATACAGTATACATGTATATGTGTGTGTGTGCGTGTATATATATATATATATATATATATATATTTATATTTATATGCATATACATACATACACATATATATATATATATTATATATACACATATAAATTATGTGGGTAGATATTTGTTCTAAAAAGGGTATTTCAACAAGTAAACAGTACAGTAGGTAGTTAATATGTATACCGCTTCGCTGCAGGTCTGCAAGCCACGCCCACCCCCCACAGCCACAGAAGAGAAACTGTCCTTTCCCGGGCATGATAAAGTCTTAAATAATGTCAAACACGTAGCGTTACAATAACCAGGAAGATAAAGTGTTTGTCTCACACCTACTAATCAAGCATTCACATTTTGCCACAACACACATGGGGGAAAGTCCTATCTGGAAATACAGCCATATTAACTCCTAAACTGCCATTTTAACACACACTAAACCATCAGCACGCATCCAATGCTTTCTCGTGGCCACGAGAAAGTTTCTCGTGGCCACGAGAAAGTTTCTCGTGGCCACGAGAAACTTTTTATTAAAAAAAAATATATATATATATTTTTTTTATTTTTATAAAAAGTTTCTCGTGGCCACGAGATACATGTCTAAAAAAAAAAAATTCCCATGTCCCTTTAGGGGCTCCGTAGATATGCCATTGATATTTTTTTATTATTATTAT
>NC_084750.1:27327399-27332399 GCF_033978785.1 Entelurus aequoreus | reverse complement strand
AATGAACACAGTCTTCTGGGAGGTTGACCACAAGACCAGGTCCGGCCTGAAGCTGGTTGTAATGATTTCAGGCGGGAAGATGAGTTTGTGGTCCAAGTCAACCTGCATTTTCCAGTCCCGGGCAGAGTCCAGAAGGGTTGCCTCCACTCTTGCAGATGGTTTTGGTGGGAGTTGTCCTGCTCTTACAAACTGAGTGGTGATTGAGTGACTAGGGATTGGGGGAGGGAGGGCCTTGTTGTTATTTCTCTTTTCCTCCAGGGTGATCGCCAGCTGTCTCAAGACCTGGTTGTGCCTCCAGGTGTAGCGGCCCTGAGACAAACTGATTTTGCAGCCAGTGAGGATGTGACGGAGTGTTGCAGGGGTTTGACAGAGTGCACAAGAAGGATCTTCTCCAAACCATTGGTTTAAGTTCTTGGGTGTGGGAAGAACATCGTAGGTGGCTCTGATGATGAAGCTGATTTGGCTCCCTTCCATTTCCCAAAGATCCTTCCATGTGAGCTTACGATGCTCCAGGTTTTCCCAGCTAGTCCACTGTCCCTGTTTGGACTGTGCCACTGCTGTTGCACATCTGTCTGCCTCCTCTTGTTGTCGAACCTGATCAACCACCAGCTTTCTCCTCTGGGCTGATGTTGCTTTGTGCCATGTGGGTCGACTAGCCCCAAGTCCAAACCCACCTCTTCCGTGCTGCACTTGTCCCACTATGTCTCCATGCCTGAGAGCAGATTTGGCTTGTTGTACGGCCTCAGATGGGATCCATTTCCTCCCGGTTGTCAGTCTGGGAGCAACCGCTCGGATCACCTCATCTTGAGACTCAGTCAGTGTCATGCTCAGCCTCACCTTGGTGCATTTAAACTCCTCCGTGAGGCTAAAGATGGGCAGTTCCAGGGCACCATGACCATATAGGCCGATGTTACTGAGGCACCGTGGAAGGCCAAGCCACTTCTTGATGTATGCACTGACTGTTCTCTCCAGCTTCTCGACTTTGGACATGGGGATCTCATAGACCGTTAGTGGCCACATCAAACGGGGGAGCAATCCAAACTGTAGGCACCACAGTTTCAACTTGCCAGGAAGTAAGGTCTTGTCAATGCGGGCAAGGCCTTTGATGGTTTCTTCCCTCAGCTGATTGCTCTGGTCCGAGTCTTTGAGACTTGCGTTGTACAATCGCCCTAGACTCTTGACTGGCAGCTCTGACACCAACGGAATGGGAGTATCCTCGATGTAGAACCTCTGGTCCGTGAGTTTCCCCTTGACGATAGATATGCTCCTGGACTTGCTGGGTTTAAACTTCATCCGTGCCCATGAAATGTTGGCATGAAGCTTTCCCAGCAGATGTTTAGTGCATGCAATGGTTGAGGTCAAGGTGGTCATGTCGTCCATGTAGGCACGGATGGGAGGTAGACGCTGTCCCCCTTTCAGACGTTCTCCACCCACAACCCATTTGGAAGCTCGAATTATCACTTCCATTGCCATGGTGAAGGCTAGAGGGGAGATGGTACATCCAGCCATTATTCCCACCTCCAGAGATTGCCATGATGTTGTGTATTCTGTTGTTTTGACACAGAATTGCAGATCACGGAAGTAGTTTTTCACGAGGTTTGTGATGGTATTTGGGATGTGGAAGAAGTTGAAGGCTGTCCAGATGAGAGAATGAGGGACGGATCCAAAAGCATTGGCTAGGTCTAGGAATAAGACGTGCAGGTCTCTTCCTTCCCTCTTGGCAGATTGGATTTGGTGCCATATCATGCTTGTATGCTCCAAGCAGCCTGAGAAACCAGGTATTCCAGCTTTCTGCACGGATGTATCAATCAAGCTGTTTTGCTTCAGGTACGTTGTCATCCTTTTAGCAACGATGCTAAAGAAGACCTTCCCTTCAACGTTTACCAGGTTGATCTGCCGGAATTGATCGATGTTTGAGGCATCTTTTTCCTTTGGGATTAACACTCCCCCAGCTCTGCGCCACACTTTTGGGATGGTTTGCTTCGTCCACATCACCTTCATCTGCCTCCACAGAAAGCGTAAGACATTTGGGGAATTTTTGTACAGCTGATATGGAACTCCATTTGGTCCTGGAGCTGAAGCTGCCCTTGATTTCCTCATTGCTTCCTCAACCTCGCTCCACCTTGGGGGACTGTCGTCCAGTTGGTGTTCTGGTTGAGGTATTGGTGGCATGTCTGATGGTATCTCTCTCTCTTCGAATCTTTGACTGTCTGTGTGAGTGGTTTTCAGGTGGTCTTCCAGTTCCCTCTTTGGCACCTTAAGTGATCCACTCTTTTCCTTTGTGAAGAGGCCTTTCACAAATCTGAAAGGGTCCTTGTAGAAGGATGTTCTCGCCCTTTCCTTCCTCTTGCGTCGAGTCCTGAGGTTTTCAGCTCTCCGCAATCTTCCCAGGTGTCCCTTCAGGTCTGTTTGCAGGAGGTCAATGCCCACTCTTTCCTCCAGTGAGGCTCTCTTCCATTCCTTCCTCAAAAACCTTCTCTCTTTGACCAGTCGTTCGATTTCCTTTTGCCTTCTGGACTTTGGAGGGGTTGTTGATGGCATGTCCTTTTTCCCTGTCATGCGTGTTCCGAATCTTTCTGCTCCATAGGAGTAGATCAGATCTCCCATCTTCTCTAGTTTCTTCTCCACCGTTCCTTTGATTCCGTCCAGGATCTTGATCAGGTCTGCATCGATTATTCCCCACTCTTTCTTGCTGCTGGACTTTGGCCACTTCACATGAGGTCTGTGGCCTTGCATGTTCTTCTCCAAAGCAGGTTGCAAGTGGCTTGGTTCCACAATCTCTGATGTAGTGCTTGAATTACTTTCAGCCTCTGGGGTATTGATGCTCGGTGGACTGTGGGTTAAATCCTGCCGCTGAGCTTCACTCGCCTGACTTGACCTTTCTCTCAAAAGATAGAGATCAATGCGAGGTCCAGGCTTCGTTTTCTTCAAGCACTTCATCCGCCCTTGATGTATTTTAAGGCCTCTGATGGATGTTATTTTGGACCAGCCACAGCTGCATACTTGGCGCTCTTGTCCTTCAGCTGATGTTACTTTTTCTGTGCTGATTATCTGTTTCGTCGTCGTGTTCAATCCAGGGTCATTTGCCGGGTGTTCAGCCGATGAGTCTTCTTCCGCCCCCGCTCTCGCAGACTCTAGGGGTATTTTTCTCTTTGGGCGTGTCGTAGCAATGAGGGGTGGCCTTTGTCTACTTATTAAGCGACAGAGCCTGCCATCATGGATAGCTAGTCCATGACAGCCCCGTCGGGGTCTTTCCCTCCTGTCAGCTGTCTTTCCAAGCTGTCACAAGGTCTTTCCCTAGTTGTCAGCTGCCCTTTCACAGCAGTCACTGGATTTCTCCAGTTTATCAGTTGAGCTCATAGGACTAGATAGTACAATCCCTCAGATTAATCAGCAGTTAGTGTTGAGTGGGGTGTGGGGGGTTAGGGGAAAAAGCTTCACTGGGGTCTTCAGGTGGGCACCCTCCTTCACTGGTGTTTCGTTGATAGGCCCACGACACCTCCGGAGGGCTCAACGGCGACATCTGGCGTCCCAGGTGTGCCCCCCTCTGCCTTTACCCCTAGATGTCATTTAGCAGCCCAGTTTGGGTCCTTTCTCTTGAACCATATCCATCTGCTACTTTGTTCAGCAGCATCCGACAGCGATTTGACAGCCCGCCGGAAGGCCTGACCTCTCAATCCCATTCCTTTGAGGAGCTTGGTTGTGGACGTAGCAACGAAGCCTCTGCACCCGACTTCAACTGGAAGCACTCGGGCACGCCAGCCGCGCTGCTCTGCCTCGGCTGCTATGTCCGCATACCTCAGTTGTTTGCGCTCATATGCTTCACCAACTGCTGCTTCCCATGGTACAGTTAGTTCAACAATGAACACAGTCTTCTGGGAGGTTGACCACAAGACCAGGTCCGGCCTGAAGCTGGTTGTAATGATTTCAGGCGGGAAGATGAGTTTGTGGTCCAAGTCAACCTGCATTTTCCAGTCCCGGGCAGAGTCCAGAAGGGTTGCCTCCACTCTTGCAGATGGTTTTGGTGGGAGTTGTCCTGCTCTTACAAACTGAGTGGTGATTGAGTGACTAGGGATTGGGGGAGGGAGGGCCTTGTTGTTATTTCTCTTTTCCTCCAGGGTGATCGCCAGCTGTCTCAAGACCTGGTTGTGCCTCCAGGTGTAGCGGCCCTGAGACAAACTGATTTTGCAGCCAGTGAGGATGTGACGGAGTGTTGCAGGGGTTTGACAGAGTGCACAAGAAGGATCTTCTCCAAACCATGTATACAATTACACACATATATACACATACATAAATACATATGTATAATACATTCTTTACTAATTCCAAATGGCAGAAAATACCAGTATAATAATTTCTTTATTATATATATGTATATATACATATATATATATACATACATAAATATATATATATATATATATATATATATATATATATATATATATATATATATATATATATATATATATATATATATATATATATATATATATTAATTACAGCAAGGTGGTCTTGCCACTGGGCCTTAGGCCTGTCGCACCTCCACTAGTGCCTGTGGTGGACTGTGCATGGCAGGGACGTCCTCTTCCTTGAGGCAGGCCTGAACCTGAGCGCATACCAAAAAAGGTTTTGCTGCAGGGTCTTCAGTTATGGACCACCTCTCATTGATGTTTCACCCTTAGCCCAGAACATCTCCTGGTGGCGGGGCAGTGAACAGGGACATCTCCCTGACACTCCCTGCAGTAAACCTACTCGGATTTTGCTCCCCAAGCCTTGTCGCGTCGTTTCAGCCAGAGCCAGTGGATAGCTTTCTCTGCTACTTCTGAAAGCTCCTTGGTGGATCTGCTCAGGGTGGCTCCACGTAGTCCCAGGTCCTTGAGCAGGCGTGGTGTTGATCTGCCCACAAAGCCTCTGGCTCCCACCTCCACCGGGTACAGCCTCACACACCATCCACTTTCTCCGCACTCCGCGACCAGGTCTGCATACTTGGCCTTCTT
>NC_084750.1:27318337-27327379 GCF_033978785.1 Entelurus aequoreus | reverse complement strand
AGCTCGCATTAGTTTCTCGCTAGCATTAGTTTAAACTCTCATTAGTTTCTCGCTAGTATTAGTTTATAGCTCGCATTAGTTTATAGCTCACATTAGTTTCTCGCTAGCATTAGTTTATATCTCGCATTAGTTTCTCGCTAGCATTAGTTTATAGCTCGCATTAGTTTATAGCTCACATTAGTTTCTCGCTAGCATTAGTTTAAATCTCGCATTAGTTTATAGCTCGCATTAGTTTCTCGCTAGCATTGGTTTCTCGCTAGCATTAGTTTCTCGCTCGCATTAGTTTATAGCTCGCATTAGTTTCTTGCTAGCATTGATTTCTTGCTAGCATTAGTTTATAGCTCGCATTAGTTTATAACTCGCATTAGTTTCTCGCTAGTATTAGTTTATAGCTCGCATTAGTTTATAGCTCACATTAGTTTCTCGCTAGCATTAGTTTATAGCTAGCATTAGTTTATAGCTCGCATTAGTTTCTCGCTCGCATTAGTTTATAGCTCGCATTAGTTTATAGCTCGCATTAGCTTCTCGCTAGCATTAGTTTATAGCTCACATTAGTTTCATGCTAGCATTAGTTTAAATCTCGCATTAGTTTATAACTCGCATTAGTTTCTCGCTAGCATTAGTTTATAGCTCGCATTAGTTTATAGCTCACATTAGTTTCTCGCTAGCTTTAATTTCTCGCTAGCATTAGTTTATAGCGCGCTTTAGTTTATAACTCACATTAGTTTCTCGCTAGTATTAGTTTATAGCTCGCATTAGTTTATAGCTCACAGTTTCTCGCTAGCATTAGTTTATATCTCGCATTAGTTTCTCGCTAGCATTAGTTTATAGCTCGCATTAGTTTATAGCTCACATTAGTTTCTCGCTAGCATTAGTTTATAACTCACATTATTTTCTCGCTAGCATTAGTTTATATCTCGCAATAGTTTATAGCTCGCATTAGTTTATAGCTCGCATTAGTTTATAGCTTGCATTAGTTTCTCGCGAGCATTAGTTCATAGCTAGAATTAGCTTATAGTTGAGATAGACATACCTTTTTTTTTCCAAGCATGGTTATGAAGAAAGTGAGTGTGAAGGACAGTGCTGAATAGAAGTGGATGACATTCGTTGAATTAATGAAAGAAATCATCAAACTCATGACAGAGAGTGTAGCTAGCTAACTTGGCGAAGCAGTCGGAGGGTATCACTGCGAGTCTGCTAGCAGAATGAGTTCATAACACCAGCCGAGGACGTTAAAATAGCTAAAAATGTACCGATAAAAAAATTAAGAAGCTGCTGATGGTGTTTGACAAAGAAGCAGCTTGGAAGGAGATATCATAGAAGTCCACTATCGAAGGTAAGCACTGTTCTTCATTATTACAATATTTTTGTATATAAATGTTTAGATTTTTAATCCAACTTTTTTTATTGGCATTTTCAAATACAGAAAAAAGTGCAAGTCGAAACAGTACAATTTTAAAGTCAGAAAATTCTTCACACCCTTTCCCTTAAAACCCAAATCCCCACCCACCCTCCCACCCCACTCAGGTCACACCAACAAGGGACATATGGCACAATCATATAACAAGTAAGACGACAAAGACAGACATCCTCACATACACACACACATACGAGGCCAGAGACAGACAAACAGGCTGAAAGGAGAGAAAGGGATAAAATAAAATAAAATACAATTAAATTAAAATAATAATAATAAATAAAAGGGAGATTATTCCTCATCTGCGTCTGGGGATAAATCAAGAGAGTTGACATACAGCAAGAAAGGACTCCATGAGCTTTCAAACGCTCATGGAAAAAAACCTAAGTTTTTAAATGTTTAGATTTTTGACATCTTATATTTTAAAATTGTGATGTTTTGGATGCCAAGCACTAAAAATATATATATTTTAATGTATTTCTATGATTATGTTTCACAAGAGTTTTTCGAAAGTACTATTGTCATATCCTGAAATACTTATACCAATATTTCAGCCTTTACCTTTTCTTTTTGGAATTTATATATTTTTGTACTTTGTTTGGAATTTTGCCTCTCATTCACAACCCTTATGTATGACAAGAACACGTTTTTCTATTCCGCCTATAAAGCGCTTTAAAAACCTCCATAAAGGTTTTATATACACGCTGTAAATATACTGTATATGTAATGTAGTAACATTCATAATAACATGTAATATTGACATATTTTGAGGATTTTAAGCATACGGCAGCGTATTAATTTCACAGAGGCATCACAACGTTCGCTTTTCCTTCAACAACAACATTACTAATCATGGCGCATAATAAAACAATCACTTACTCAGTGTTTCCCCCAGAAAATGTGTTAGTTAAGGTGGTGACTCTCCAGGGGGAGGGGACCGGGGGGTGGGTGGCTGTAAGGATCGGTGTAACTCGGCCTGTCGCCATCACGTCTCCACCTGGTTGCTGCCACCACAGCCTGGGGGAGCAACAGACTACAGACTGCGGTGAAGTAGGCCGGCTTTGTCGTGTGAAGAAGAAGCCTACAACTTTTGGTTGTGAGTTCTGCTCCATTTGCTGAATGGCGATATACGATATATATATCTCGATATTTTTTCCGTAAAGTAAAAACAAAACAGTCCTAGTTACCTGAGATACTAAAATAATGACTTACAAAGTCAAATTAATGACTTACTGAAAGTAAGCGTTTGCAATAAGCGTTTGAAAAAAAGAGTTAAAAGTGGGGCCACATGCTGACATATGTTCAACTCATGTTTAATTTATTACAGCATTTGGGAAGCCTGTAGTTGATTTTTATTATGTAAATGTTATATTTTTATCAACATGTGATAGCAGGGACCCTGCCATTCAAAACTAGGCTGCTACATTACTAATGATTAATGTAACTATAGCTGAAAAAATAGTACAATAGCAATAGGAGAGACTATTCATCCCTGAACACCATGGAGTTCATGGAGGCTTTATGATGCAGTTACATTATTATATCAACTATCAGAGACAGAAACTCTTCTTTTAACATAATGTCCTTTTTTGCTGCTTCAACACAGAAAAAGGTCAAGTGAAATAACTTAGTTGTTAACTGTAGGTCAATAATGCTTGTCTTTCTCTGACAGACAGGGCTTTGCTGTCCGTAACACACACACACCGCACAGTGAGCTAATGTTACGCTAAAAGCTAATTAGCCTTCACCTCAAGGACTGCGAGCGAGCTGAGCTGCCGCTTATGTTTCTAGAACATCAACGGGCTCATAGTGATGTTACTAGTAGTTGACTTGGAAGTGTTTATTATAATTTGGGGAGAGTCCGCTGCCTTATCAGACTCAGAATCAGAAATACTTTATTAATCCCCGAGGGGAAATTAAAATGTTCAGCACAATCCTTTTCAAGAACAGACAAACATTACATTATGCTTACCTTTCTGCTCACTCCACCAAAGGAGCACTGACTCCATGCGCTCTGAATACGCACTGCTGATTGGCTGTTACGTGCGCTCTGAATACGCACTGCTGATTGGCTGTTACCCTTCTGCGTGTAACCAATCAGACGGTTCTGTGGGTGGGACAATGCTGGGTGCTGCAGAGACGTACTGACAGAGGCAGAACTAAGCGGAGCAGCTTGTTAAGACTTTAGTTTAGGCGTTGGCTCTTTGTTGTTAAGGCGGCCGCCTTAACAACAAAGCGCTGCGGGAAACCCTGCTTACTGTACAATGTCTGCTCTCACTGGGATGAAGACTGAAGGGATGTTTATATATTTCCCTTTACATGAACAATTCATCTTAATCCTCACTAAGGGTTAAAAAAAAGTACCACAAACGAGCGTCTTTTCGTGTCTTTCTCGCCAGGTATAAGTTGGATGTCAAAGTCGACCATCTTGTGGGTTTATGTCCGCAACCTTCTACTATCCAGGGGAGAGGCATGATTTATAAATGAACTTCCACCAACTCAAAGGCGATGCAGCATAAGCTAGTTATCTCTCTGCTAAAAGTAGTTCCTCGACGTTAGCACTTAAGATGATATCTCTATATCATTTTATTGTAAAAAAATGGCATCTTAGTTTTTACAATAAATAAAAAAACAGTGGTACTTTTTGTCATTTACAGTAAAAAGTACTGTATATTTTATATAGAATTGTGGCGACAAAGCTGCCAAAAAAAAAAAAAAAAACGGAACATTTTACAGTAAAAATCTGTCGACTGAGCTGCCAATTTTTTTTTTTGACGGCGTATTAGTGTGAATGGAAAAACAGTACCACATTTTTTATAGGGTAAAAAAAATGGCATCTTAGTTTTTAGAAAAGAAAAAAACCCAGGTATTTTTGTCTGTCCATCCATCCATCCATTTTCTACCCCTTACTCCCTTCAGGGTCGCGGGGGGCGCTGGAGCCTATCTCGGTTACAATCGGGCGGAAGGCGGCGTACACCCTGGACAAGTCACCACCTCATCGCAGGGTACTTTTTGTCATTTACAGTAAAGTACTGTATAGTTTGTATAAAATTATGGCGACAAAGCTGCCATTTTTCCCCTTAAAATGTGGTACTGTTATTCCATTTACAGTAATATGTTGTGAAGAAAAAAAAAAGAAAACACTACAAATTTTACAGTAAAAATCTGTCGACTGAGCTGTCAATTTGCTTCTTTTTTTTTTACCGTGAAATCTAGGTTTTTTTACGGCGTAGTTGTGTGAACGGAATAACGGCAACATTTTTTATACGGTAAAAAACTGGCAGCTTAGTTGCCATAATAAAAAAAAAAACAGTGGTTCTGTTTTTCTATTTACAGTTATTCATTGTAAAAAAATATGTAAAATTCTGGCGTCTAAGCTGGCATTTTTTCCCCGTGAAAAAGCAGTACTACTGTTTTTTGCATTTACAGTAATATGTTGTAACTGAAAATCATACAGTAAAAAATCTGTTGACTGAACTGCCAATTTTTTACCGTAAAAATCTGTTTTTTTTACGGCGTATTAGTGTGAATGATATCGCTAATATTCAGGTCATGACATGTAAATGGAATGTTGTTGGCGCTGTTTGGATGTTTTTTTAGAGGGCTTTACGGGCGGAATAAAGCGACTCCCAGTGACTCCATTGTTAGCTGACTTTTGCTAACCTTTATTCACGATTTAGAATGCATTAAAAAAAATGAAAAACTTTTTTTAAGATGAGTATCCAACACTGTAACACGATCAGAATGAGCTTTGTGTACCATATTATTGATTGTTATAGGTGATGTCGTTGTACTTGATGATCTTCCCGTCGCGCGTCACCACCTCCTTCTGCGCCCACGTGCCCACGCCGCCGTTCTCCTCGTAGTGCTGCACCGTCACACGGCCGGTGGTGGGCAGCTTGCAGCACAGCTCCCGGGCGGCCTCCTCGTACAAAGCTATCTTCAGCACGCCTTCGGTCAGGTCCTGAACGGCCGCGGCGACCAGATCCTGGCGGCCGTTGACGCGGACCTCCGGCCTTTTGGGCGACGGCGTTCCTGACCGGGGGCGGTCGACTTGGAGTTGCGTTCTCGAGCTGCGCTCCCATCCCAGCCGGGGGAGATCCGTGTTGACCGGAGACAGGTCTCTCTGAAAAGGGGACGGCGGTCTGTTTTTTGGCTCGTTGAACGGGGATGGCGGTTTGTTTTTTGGCTCGTTGAACGGGGACGGCGGTTTGTTTTTTGGCTCGTTGAACGGGAACGCTCCTCTCTCCCGGTTGAGAGGCGAGGGGGAGAGAGAGCGATTCCTCGGGTGGCCGTGCGTCGAAGGCGGACGGAGGCGGTTCGTGGCCACGGCCGCCCTTATGTCCGTGATGACGCCCACAATGGAGGCCCTTCTCACGGGGTTGGCCTCCACCATGCGGCACACGGCCTGGCAGTAGGGCTGCTCGGGCATGACCTCGCGGACCTTTCCGGGGCCAAAGGTGAGGGTGTGCAGGCGGACGCGGGCGCACAGCTCGGCGATGATCTTCCCCATGGCCCACACGTCCGAGCGCTGGTCCCGCTGGCTGCGCCTCTGCAGCACCTCGGGCGCCGAGTACGCCTCGTTGCCCATGTCGATCGCCGAGTTGAGGCCGCAGCGGAAGAACTTGGCCAAGCCCAAGTCGATGATGATGGCCCGGTTGGTGTCGTGTTCCACCTGTCATGCAGAAATAGTCATGTGACGTATCGCAACACCTTCTCCAGCTACACTTCTAACGAACAAGGTAGGGAACCTACGGCTCTAGAGCCAGATGTGGCTCTTTTGATGACTGCGTTTGGCTCTCAGATCAATCTTAGCTGACATTGCTTAACACGATAAGTAATGAATAATTCCGCTGGTAATCACAGTAGCGTTAAAAAATAAAACATTTCCATGCATTTTAATCCATCCATCCATCCATCTTCCTCCGCTTATCCGAGGTTGGGTCGCGGGGGCAGCAGCCTAAGCAGGGAATCCCAGACTTCCCTCTCCCCAGCCACTTGGTCCAGCTCCTCCCGGGGGAACCCGAGGCGTTCCCAGGCCAGCCGGGAGAAATAGTCTTCCCAACGTGTCCTGGGTCTTCCCCGTGGCCTCCTACAGGTCGGACATGCCCGAAACACCTCCCTAGGGAGGCGTTCGGGTGCCATCCTGACCAGATGCCCAGACCACCTCATGGCTCCTCTCGATGTGGAGGAGCAGCGGCTTTACTTTGAGCTCTTCCCGGATGACAGAGCTTCTCACCCTATCTCTAAGGGAGAGCCCCGCCACCCGGCGGAGGAATTTAATTTCGGCCGCTTGTACCCGTGATCTTGTCCTTTCGGTCATAACCCATAAAACGCTATGTACATGACACTATGGTCTGGCCCGCCACATCATTTTAGGTGGCCCGAAAATAACGTGCATCAATAAAGTAGCTTATATTTTCACACTAAATATGGTCGTTTTTTAACATTTTGGATGAAATTGCATACCTTTTTAAACTTTATATTGCAACAAATATAATATTATCACACTTCCCAAACAATTATTTTGTCCAAATAATAATAATTTTAAAAAACTTAAATGTTTGCTTGAATTATGATTTTAGAGCAAGATATACATCAAATTGTACACTGTAGAATTATTTTTATCTTTTTACAGCATATTACCGCAAAACGACCACAATTTTTTTTACAGTAAATCTGTCGCCATTTCTTTTTACCGTAAAATCTACCGGTACCACATTTTTTCCATGGTAAAAAAAAACTGGCAGCTTAGTTGCCAGAATAAAGAAAACCATTGGTACTGTTTTTACATTTACTGTTATTTATTGTAAAAACAATACATATTTTATACAAAATTCTGCCGTCTAAGCTGGCATTTTTTCACCGTAAGAAAACCGTAGTACTGTTTTTCCATTTACAGTAATATGTTGTAAAAAAAAAATAATCAAAAACCCTGAAAATTTTACAGTAAAAATCTGTCGAATAAGCTACCATTTTGATTTTTTTTACCGTAAAATCTGTTTTTTACGGTGTAGTCGTGTGAATGGAATAACGGCAATACATTTTTTATACGGTAAAAAATCATCTGGCATCTTAGTTGCCAGAATTAAAAAAAACATGGGTACTGTTTTTACATTTAAAGTTATTTATTGTAAAATATATATATACTGTATATATATTTATATATATATATACATATGTATACTGTATATATTTTATGTAAAATTCTGACGTCTAGACACTAAAAAATGCTGGGTTATTTTGATAACCCAATTTATGAGTTGCGAGTGTTGGGTTAAATTTTGGAGTTATTTTTATGAAGAGCAATCAATTTTTTGGGTTATAAGAGTATTATTTTAACTCCATTTCTGGGTTTTCAAAACTATGAACCACTTTTGGGTTGTTTTTCAATGAGTAACGCATTTTGGGGTAAAATACTTTTTTAAATTAAAAAGTTACTTTTTTCTTGAAGGGAATTTAATTATGGATTAATCTAAATAACATTATTTACAGTCACACATCTTATGTACATGAAAATATAAGCGTGCTGTATAGGACTACTATGACCATACACTGCAATTATTGTAAGAATGTCACTCATATCTTGCTTTTAATTATATTTTTATGGAATAAAAATAATTTTGATCAGTAGTTGGGAAGGAGTAGGAAAAAACCAGCAGTAAAATGTATAGTTTTTAACCAACTATTGGGTCAAGGAGCGCTAAATTGCGCAACCCAATAGTTCGGTTTAACCCATTTATCATTTTGCATAACCCAACATGGTTGTGAGCATAACTCAGCTTTTGTGCTAAATAAATTCAACCCAATAGTTGGGTTATGAATCAACCAACATTGAGTAAGCATATCTCAACTTTTGGGTTATATAATTTCACCCAAAATGTTGGGTTAAAATAACTCAAATAAGGGGTTTGTCCATTTCTGAACCAGCAGTTGGGTTAAAATTGGTTTATTTTTTAACCCAACATTTTTTAGTGTGTAAGCTGGCATTTTTTCACTGTAAAAAAACAGTAGTACTGCTTTCCATTTACAGTAATATGTTGTAAAAGAAAAAAAAAAAAAACACAAAAATTTTTACAGTAAAATCTCTCGACTTAGCTGCCACTTTTTACCGTAAAATATATGTTGTTTTTTTACGGCGTATTAGTGTGAATGTGAAAAACGGTACCACATTTTTTATACGGTAAAAAGATGGCATCTTAGTTTTTAGAATAAAAAAACAAAACACTGGTAATTTTTGTCATTTACAGTAAAAAATACTATATATTTTATATAAAATTCTGGTGACAAAGCTGCCATTTTCCCCCCGTAAAAAACAGTAGTACTGTTTTTCCATTTACAGTAATATGTTGTAAAAAAAACAACTGAAAATTTTACAGTAAAAATGTTAACTGAGCTGCCAATTTGCTTTTTTTTTACCGCAAAATCTAAGTTTTTTACGGCGTAGTCGTGTGAATGGAATAACAGCAACACATTTTTTATACGGTAAAAAACTGGCAGCTTAGTTGCCAGAATAAACAAAACATTCTGACTTGTTTTACACTTAGTTATTTAGTGTAAAAAAAATATAAATTTTATGTAAAATTCTGGCGTCTAAGCTGCCATTTTTTCACCGTAAAAAAACA
>NC_084750.1:27308337-27313337 GCF_033978785.1 Entelurus aequoreus | reverse complement strand
TTTCAATGAAGATAACTTTAAACTAGTCTTAACTTTAAAGAAATACACTCTATACATTGCTAATGTGGTAAATGACTATTCTAGCTGCAAATGTCTGGTTTTTGGTGCAATATCTACATAGGTGTATAGAGGCCCATTTCCAGCAACTATCACTCCAGTGTTCTAATGGTACAATATGTTTGCTCATTGGCTCAGAAGGCTAATTGATGATTAGAAAACCCTTGTGCAATCATGTTCACACATCTGAAAACAGTTTAGCTCGTTATAGAAGCTACAAAACTGACCTTCCTTTGAGCAGATTGAGTTTCTGGAGCATCACATTTGTGGGGTCAATTAAACGCTCAAAATGGCCAGAAAAAGAGAACTTTCATCTGAAACTCGACAGTCTATTCTTGTTCTTAGAAATGAAGGCTATTCCACAAAATTGTTTGGGTGACCCCAAACTTTTGAACGGTAGTGTATATATATGTATATGTGTATGTGTATATATATATGTATGTATATGTGTATATATGTATGTATAAATATATACACACACATACATATGTATGTATATATACATATATACACATATGTACGTATATATACATAAATACATTTATATACACACGCATAAATGCGTGTGTATATACTGCGTGTGTATATATATATATATATATATATATATATATATATATATATATATATATATATATATATATAAAAATATATACATATATAATTAGCCATTAGTTTTTTTGCATTTTGAAGCTGTATTTAGAACATTGCGAGCTAACAGTTTTCAGCTGTTTATAAGAGTGTGTGGGTGTAGTCACCATGATGTTATCAGGCTTGAGGTCTTGATGGACGATGTCTAGGGCATGGAGGTGCAGTAGTCCCTCACACATGCCCACAATGATTTTGCCTTTATTAGCAGGGGTTAGCTGCAGAGAGGCAAAACAAAAAAAGGCGGCGTTGGAACAAGGTCAACTTCTAACTTTCGCCCCCTCAGGCCTGAATGAAAATTCATGTCGTTAGAGGAATTACATTTGCATGTTTAATCGGCCGACAGGTTATTTTGTTCCACCTGAAACAAACTCCGGAAAGCTGTAGAAAGGTGCAGAATCTACCTGCTACCTGATGCTCACCTTTATTTTGGATTTGGCGGTATTAAAGATGGTGGTCTCCAGGTTCTCTCCAAAGATGAACTCCAGTGGAATGATCCAATGTTTATCTTGGTGGTGGATCTTCCCCAGCAGCTTCACAATGTTCGGGTGGTTGGCTTTTCTGCGGATCCAAGAAACGTAGATCTTAGTTCCAGCGTCACACCGCCACCTGATGAAACAACCTTCAGATGTGAATACCCAGACAATATCCCAAGCTTTTTTTAACACCTCAGACTATCTACTGTTCCAACCGGCTTGAAGACTGCATCCATAGTACTTGTACCAAAGAGCTCCACAATGACACCTAGCCCTCACTCCAATATTCATGAAATGCTTCGAGAAGATGGTCATGTTTCGGTTCAAGACATCCATCGATGTCACTGCACTCCTCAGGAAGAACTAGTCCTAGACTTTGATTAGTCAAATCTAGTCGGATCAATCTCAGTCTATGAGCATGAACTGACGAAGCCTGCTCGGATGGGAGGCGAAACGTGTCCTAAGACAAACCAAACAGTCCAGTTGCGATCGATTGAATGCCCTGAGAACTAGCTCAAACTTCGCTCGATTTGTTGTGTAGCTAGCTTAAAGGCCTACTGAAACCCACTACTACCGACCATGCAGTCTGATAGTTTATATATCAATGATGACATCTTAACATTATAACACATGCCAATACGGCCGGGTTAACTTATAAAGTGACATTTTAAATTTGCCGCTAAACTTCCGGTTCGAAACGCCTCTGAGGATGACGTATGCGCGTGACGTAGACCGGCGAACACGGGTATGCCTTCCACATTGAAGCCAATACGAAAAAGCTCTGTTTTCATTTCATAATTCCACAGTATTCTGGACATCTGTGTTCGTGAATCTGTTTCAATCATGTTCATTGCATTATGGAGAAGGAAGCCGAGCAAGCAAAGAAGAAAGTTGTCGGTGCGAAATGGACGTATTTTTCGAACGTAGTCAGCCACAACAGTACACAGCCGGCGCTTCTTTGTTTACATTCCCGAAAGATGCAGTCAAGATGGAAGAACTCGGATAACAGAGACTCTAACCAGGAGGACTTTTGACTTGGATACACAGACGCCTGTAGAGAACTGGAACAACACAGACTCTTACCAGGATTACTTTGATTTGGATGACAAAGACGCAGACGTGCTACTGTGAGTATGCAGCTTTGGCTTTTTTTTGCGTATGTACGTAACTTTTTTAAAATATATAAGCTTTATGAACCTTGGGTTAGGTGAACGGTCTTTTGGGCTGAGTGATTGTGTGTGTTGATCATGTGTTTGAATTGTATTGGCGTGTTCTATGGAGCTAGGAGCTAGCAGAGGAGCTAGGAGCTAGCATAACACGTACCGTACCGTACGTGCGCGTCACGTACGTAACTTTTTAAAAATATATAAGCTTTATGAACCTTGGGTTAGGTGAACGGTCTTTTGGGCTGAGTGATTGTGTGTGTTGATCAGGTGTTTGAATTGTATTGGCGTGTTCTATGGAGCTAGGAGCTAGCAGAGGAGCTAGGAGCTAGCATAACACGTACCGTACGTGCGCGTCACGTACGTAACTTTTTAAAAATATATAAGCTTTATGAACCTTGGGTTAGGTGAACGGTCTTTTGGGCTGAGTGATTGTGTGTGTTGATCAGGTGTTTGAATTGTATTGGCGTGTTCTATGTAGCTAGGAGCTAGCAGAGGAGCTAGGAGCTAGCATAACAAACACGCAGGTGTTATTATGCAGGATTAATTTGTGGCATATTAAATATAAGCCTGGTTGTGTTGTGGCTAATAGAGTATATATATGTCTTGTGTTTATTTACTGTTGTAGTCATTCCCAGCTGAATATCAGGTACCGTGAGTATGCAGCCTTGGCTGCTAAACATTCGATAACTTGACCGTATGTGCGCGTCACGTACGTAACTTTTTAAAAATATATAAGCTTTATGAACCTTGGGTTAGATAAACGGTCTTTTGGGCTGAGTGATTGTGTGTGTTGATCAGGTGTTTGAATTGTATTGGCGTGTTCTATGGAGCTAGGAGCTAGCAGAGGAGCTAGGAGCTAGCATAACAAACACGCAGGTGTTTTTATGCAGGATTAATTTGTGGCATATTAAATATAAGCCTGGTTGTGTTGTGGCTAATAGAGTATATATATGTCTTGTGTTTATTTACTGTTGTAGTCATTCCCAGCTGAATATCAGGTCACCCCCGGCTCTCACAGCATCTTCCCTATCTGAATAGCTTCAACTCCCCACTAGTCCTTCACTTGCACTTTACTCATCCACAAATCTTTCATCCTCGCTCAAATTAATGGGGAAATTGTCGCTTTCTCGGTCCGAATCTCTCTCACTTCATGCGGCCATCATTGTAAACAATAGGGAACTTTGCGTATATGTTCAACTGACTACGTCACGCTACTTCCGGTAGGTGCAAGCCTTTTTTTTATCAGATACCAAAAGTTGCAATCTTTATCGTCGTTGTTCTATACTAAATCCTTTCAGCAAAAATATGGCAATATCGCGAAATGATCAAGTATGACACATAGAATAGATCTGCTATCCCCGTTTAAATAAAAAAAATTCATTTCAGTAGGCCTAGTCAGCGTATAGTTCCAGGTATTTACTGTAGCCGGGCTACATTCCTCACTTTTGTCTGCCTGCATCTTTGACCCCTTTTTTGTTGCTGACAAAAAAACACATTGAGCCGCTGGTCTCGCTATATCATCCGGGATGTTGTGTTGTGGTGCAAGTCGCTCAAAACAGACGGCTGCTGGCGGTCAGCAAAGTCCAAAGTGCAAAATAAAAGCGGGAAAGCTAAAGAAACGACAAAACGTTTCTGCCGGGGGGGTGGCGAATGCTCACTGAGCGTGAGGGGGCGTGGTACGGGAGACTATTTTGCATCCAACAACTCCGCCTCTCAAAATGCTCCTTTTTAAAAGAGGAAAAAAAAGGTTTGAAAATAGTCTTGTAAAACAAAATCTATGCAGATTTTTTTTACCAAAGAACCACTGTTACATGTTATGTAGACCAGTGGTCCCCAACCTTTTTGTAGCTGCGGACCGGTCAACGCTTGAAAATTTGTCCCACGGACCGGTGGGGGTATTTAAAAAACTTTTTTTTTTTTTTTTTTTTTACATAAATAAATACAATCATGTGTGCTTACGGACTGTATCCCTGCAGACCGTATTGATCTATATTGATATATAATGTATATATTGTGTTTTTTATGTTGATTTCATAAAAATAAAATATATATATATATATATTAATTTTTTTTTCAATTTCTTGTGCGGCCCGGTACCAATCGGCCCGGTGGTTGGGGACCACTGATGTAGACCACAAGTATTGACCCCCCAGTCTCCAAGACAGACAACTGCATTAACCAGTCAGCCATAGTTAAATCCACCGGCCACTGCATCTCGTCATCTTGGTTCTAACATCACCTCTCCTTCAGGAACAATTTCTTAACGAAGCTAATGAACTATAATCTCCTTCGAGATTGATTGTTCGACTTATGCTGCTTTAAATGTGGACAGTACGACAGTGGAGCTGGGAATCGAAACCAGTCACATCAGGGGAAAAAACATGACATGTGGGGGCCTGTGACTTGGCTGCCATGCTTGATGTCCTGTGTGAGCTGAGAGCTGGTTTTTCGCAATGTGTTCCATCATGTGGACCGCCTTTCTCGAGAAAACGGGTGTGACATATAAGTGGCAGTTACTTGGCAAAACTATTTCCAGCCAGAGGCGCTTTGCCAGGGCTGTTCGTTGTCACCAGTTCTGTTCATAATCTTATAGACAGAATTACTAGGCCAGTGCTCTTCAACTGGGAGGCCGGGGGCCAAATCCAGCCCGGTA
>NC_084750.1:27288337-27293337 GCF_033978785.1 Entelurus aequoreus | reverse complement strand
AGCGCGCGAGTGGGACCTGATATTCAGCTGGGAATGACTACAACAGTAAATAAACACACGACATATATATACTCTATTAGCCACAACACAACCAGGCTTATATTTAATATGCCACAAATTAATCCCGCATAAAAACACCTAGGTGTTTGTTATGCTAGCTCCTAGCTCCTAGCTACTAGCTCGAGCTAGTTATAGCTCGAGCGGGTAATATGGACGGGATCCCGTATATATAACCCGCCAATACAATTCAAACACCTGCATAACACACACACTCACTCAGCCCAAACAACCGTTCACCTAACCGAAGGTTCATAAAGCTTATATATTTAATCAAAGTTACGTACATGACACGCACGTACGGGCAAGCAATCAAATGTTTGGAAGCGCGCGGGTGGGACCTGATATTCAGCTGGGAATGACTACAACAATAAATAAACACAAGACATATATATACCGTATTTCCTTGAATTGGCGCAGGGAATATAGTATTCGCACGTCTAGAATTACTGCCGGGTCAAACTCGTTTCTCAAAATAATTAACGCATGCTTGGCCTTATCGCCGGTTTATTATTGAAGCCGGATCAAATTCGTTTTGCAAAATATTAATTTTATTATCGCATGTCTATAATTTTCACCGGGTCAAACTCGTTTCGCAAAATATTTAGCATATGGCGAGAACTTCCACCGGGTCAAATTCGTTACGTCACGAGTGACGCATCTGTCCTCATTTTCAAAATGGAGGAAGCTGATTTCAGTAGTTTACAATCGCACAAAGGAAAAAAGATAAAGAGCTATTCAGTAGGATTTAAGGTCCAAGCTATTGAATACCGGCACAGTATGTTAAAGAGAACAGTAAGCATCTATGTTTTATTAATATACCTTAGCTGCGTGTGTGAAATACTGTATAAGTCATTAAATGACTCCCGCCTCCTGGTGGTAGAGGGCGCTGCCGCGCTAGTGATCCTTCTTGCGACTTCCGGTACTGCAGAAGAAGTGAACACACGCAGCAAGAGATTTTTTTTTTTTAAACAAGGAGAATTACATACCGGTATCTAAAATAAAACAGTTTTCTAAACTGGACTTTCAATGGAAGCAGGAGGTAATAATTAAAGGAATATCTCCATCGAGACAGAGACTTTTAAAACGGAAAAAAGAAAATAATGAAGACTTCTATAAACAAGTTATCGATGCTTTTGGTCAGAAGGAGCTGCAAATGGACTCCATTTATAAGTACAGGTAAGACCATAATAACGTTTTTTTTAATTAAATGTGCTTTTCATGATGGTATGCTTACATCACACTCAAAGCGCACGCCTAAATTTTATGGATTCCTTTTGGTAAACGCCGGAGTGAGAAGAGGTTTTAAAATAATTACCGCATGCACGGCCATCCCGCCGGTTTCCGGTAAACGCAGGAGTGACAGGAGGTTTTAAATTAATTAACGCCCCTGCGGCTATTCAAGGAAATACGGTACTCTATTAGCCACAACACAACCAGGCTTATATTTAATATGCCACAAATTAATCCTAATGCTAGCTCCTAGCTCCTAGCTACTAGCTCGAGCTAGTTATAGCAAGCGATCAAATGTTTGGAAGCGCAGCTGTGTACTCACGTTATCGCAACTGTGTATCCAAATCAAAGTCCTCCTGGTAAGAGTCTCTGTTGTCCGAGTTCTTCCATCTTGACTGCATCTTTCGGGAATGTAAACAAAGAAGCGCCGGCTGTGTACGTGTTGTTGCTGAATTCCCTCGCAAAATAGACACTTCGCACAGACAACTTTCTTCTTTGCTTGCTCAGCTTCTTTCTCCATAATGCAATGAACAAATTGCAACAGATTCACCAACACAGATGTCCAGAATACTGTGGAATAATGAGATGAAAACAGAGCTATTTCGTATTGACTTCAATGGTGTCCGAATACTTCCGTTTCAATGATTGACGTCACGCGCATACGTCAACCCTCAGAGGCGTTTCGAACCGGAAGTTTAGCGGGAAATTTAAAATTGCACTTTATAAGTTAACCCGGCCGTATTGGCATGTGTTGCAATGTTAAGATTTCATCATTGATATATAAACTATCAGACTGCGTGGTCGGTAGTAGTGGCTTTCAGTAGGCCTTTAATTAGCAATTATTGGGTTAATTAAGTAGTTCGAAATTATTTTCTGTCACGCCCCCCCAGGGGACATTAATTTATTTTCACGCCCCTTCTGCCCCAAGTTAATGTTTATTTTTGTATCCGTATGTGCCAAGATAGTTATTCACTAAAACTAAAGATGCTATTATGCTCATGCCCCCCATGGAACTCTTCCTTTATTTAAGGAGCACTTTGTTAACATATTACCACCCCAAAGTTAATGTTTTATTTTATTTATCTGTATGTGACAAGATAGGTTTTTACTAACACTAAAGATGCTATTATGCCTTTGCCTCTCCCCCCCCCCCCCCCCCCCCAGGGGAACTGCTCCTCTATTTATGGAGCGCTTTATTACAATTTTTTACGCCCCCCCCCCCCCCCCTGAAGTTATTATTAATATCTTTTTTTTATCTGTATGTGCCAATATAGTTATTTACTAAAACTAAAAATGCTATTATGCCTTTGCCTCTCACGCCCCCCCAGAGGAGCTGCTCTTTTATTTAAGAAGCGCTTCATTACAACTTTTCATGCCCCCCCTGAAGTTAATGTTTATTTACTAACTTTAGATCATACTTGCCAACCTTGAGACCTCCGATACTGGGAGGAGGGGGGCGGCGGAGTGGGGGCGTGGTTAAGAGGGGAATATATTTAAGCTAGAATTCACCACCTCAAGTATTTCATATATATATATATATATATATATATATATATATATATATATATATATATATATATATATATATATATATATATATGTATATATATATATATATATATATATGTATATATATATATATATATATATATATATATGTATATATGTATGAAATACTTGACTTTCAGTGAATTCTAGCTATATATATATATATATATATATATATATATTTATTTATTTATTCATTTTATTATACATATAAATAAAAGAAATACTTGAATTTCAGTGTTCTGGAGGCTATCCAGTAGATGGCAGTATTGTCCTGTTTAAGAGTGTCACAACATTGCTGTTTACGGCAGAAGAACTGCTTTACGGTAGACTAAACGTGACTGCTGTTGTTGTGTTTTGTTACCGCGCTGGGAGGACGTTAATGAAACTGCCTAACAATAAACCCACATAAGAAACCAAGAACTCGCCCTCCATCATTCTACAGTTATGACGTCATTGGGCAAGCTGTTTATATTGTGGGAAAGCGGACGTGCAAACAGGCTGTCCCCACTCAGGTCCGCATTGAGCTGGAGGGGGCGTGGCTTCCAGCTCCGGCTGAATACCGGGAGTTTGTCGGGAGAAAATTTCTGCTGGGAGGTTATCAGGAGAGGCGCTGAATACCGGGAGTCTCCCGCTAAAAACGGGAGGGTTGGCAAGTATGCTTTAGATATGCTATTATGCTGTTGCCTCTCAGTGCTCCTTTATTTAAGTAACACTTGAAGTTGTTTACGCCCCCTTAAAGTGAATATTTATTTTTCTATCTGCATGTGCTAAGATAGTTATTTACTAGCAATAAAGATGCTATTATGCTGTTGCCTCTCACCCCCCTCCTGCCCCCCCCTAAAAGTTAAGGTTTATTTTTTTTATCTGTATGTGACAAGATAGGTATTTACTAACACTAAAGATGCTATTATGCCATTGCCTCTCACGCCCCCCAGGGGAACTGTTCCTTTATTTAAGGAGCACTTTATTAACAAATTCCTGCCCCCGTCCTTAAAGTTAATGTTAATTTTTTTTCATCTGTATGTGACAAGATAGGTATTTACTAACACTAAAGATGCTATTATGATATTGCCTCACACGCCCCCTTAAAGTTAATGTTTATTTTTCTATCTGTATGTGCTAAGATAGTTATTTTCTAACACTTAAGATGCTATTATGCTGTTGCCTCTGACGCCCCCCCAAGGGAACTGCACCTTTATTTAAGGAGCGCTTTATTACAATTTTTCCACGCCCCCGAAGTTAATGTTTATTTTTTTATCTGTATGTGCCAAAATAGGGTTTTACTAACACTAAAGATGCTTACTTTAACTTTAACTTAATTATGCTGTTGCCGCTAACGCCCCCCTCTGAAGTAAATGCTTCTTTATTTAAGGAGCACTTTATTAAAGTTTATTACGCCCCCCTAAAAGTTAATGTTTATTTTTCTATTGCATGTGCCAAGATAGTTAGTTACTAGCAATAAAGATGATATTATGCTGTTGCCTCTCACGCCCCCCAAGGGAACTGCTTCTTTATTTAAAGAGCACTTTATTAACATTTTTCACGCCCCCCCTAAAGTTAATGTTTATTTTTTATCTGCATGTGCCAAAAATATTTTTTTACTAACACTAAAGATGCTGTTATGCTGTTGCCTCTCAGGGGAACTGTTCCTTTATTTAAGAAGCACTTTAATAAAAATATTTCACGCCCCCGGGAGTGAAAATATATGTATAAATATATGTATGTGTCAAGATAGATGTTATTACACTATTGCCTCTCACGCCCCCCTACTGGGTTAATAAATGGCATCTAACATTTTGCAGCTGATCTTTGCATAGGTTTACTTGGAATAGCGTAAGTCATTTATGAAAACTATCGCTACTTTCTTCATGATATTTTATCATAGAGTTGTATGGCTCTTTGAAGGGAGACAGATCTGCAGGCTGGCTCATTTTTAGTTTATTTTTATTTTTATTTAAATTTTTTATTTTTTTTACCAACAAAACAATCAGTGAGACTGTAAGATAAGATGTGGATCGGAGTAATTTAAATGTCCATAAATCTTACACTATTGGTGGGAAGAACTGTATTCTGAAATATTGGCTATCATTTTTTCTGTGTTTTTCTTGTAAACATTCCATAAGGTGGTGCCATTTCATCATTATCTGACAGTGACATCA
>NC_084750.1:27253337-27283337 GCF_033978785.1 Entelurus aequoreus | reverse complement strand
CAATCAATTATCAATCCCATAATTTACAATTATTAATTAGGCTATCAAACACTTAACAATTAAACAAGTGCAAGAAAATGGATTAATATTTTCCCTTTAAGTTAATTCAGATTTTAAATAGTCTCAACATAAATGCACCAAGATACATATAAAATACATTTAAAACCAGAAACACAATAGATAAATGCAGCAGAAAACCCAATATGCAAATACATAAATACCTAACCAATTAACCACTTATTTTAGATACATATTTAAAATCCATATCCAATATAAATATATTATTAATTTAGCAGTGAAACACTCAATCTTAAACGCTGTCTACTGGTAGAAAAATACCCCTTTTCTATGCCCTCACTAGCAGCCAATGATCCAACACAGTTAAATCCAACACTTTAAGTTGAGCGACTTCACCCTCCTGATGAAGCAAACTGCTCCAACATTTATCAAACTAAGCAAAGAATCACAACACTTCCTTACTAAACAACAGTTACAGAAAACACTGTGTGTATTTAGCCTCCAGACTAAGCATGCTACATGCACACAACTCCCCGCACATTCCCCCTCCCCTCCCCATCTCACCAGCGCAACAGGTGCGCCACACCCACAAAGACAAATAAAGTGCAATCTTACCGGCTGTCCGTTCAGCTTTTGGTTTTGGTACACTTTTGGCACAACTCTGTGTTATCTGTAATGAACCAAACCTTTCTCTACTCTGCGCTGGCGTCTTTTGTACTCCTTGATTTGACACAGCTGTCTAATTACCGGGCTCGCGCACCAGCAGACAAGACGGGAGCGCGCCGCGTTATACCTGCGCGTATAACTGATAATAATGCCGAATTATATACATTTCCCGGGGTTGCCTAGGTGAATAGGGATGTGGATGTGCTCTAAAATAAAATATAATTTTATTAAGTGGGGTTTGGCTGGTTGCCAAGCAGCCGCAGTTACGCGCTCGCGCATCAGCTGACGAGACAGCTGTTCGCCGCTACAGTGCTGCTATTTGAGCTATTTTTAGAACAGGCCAGCGGGCTACTCATCTTGTCCTTACGGGCTACCTGGTGCCCGCGGGCACCGCGTTGGTGACCGCTGGTATAGAGCAACGTTGAATAAAAACGAAAAAAGTCATGTATGACTTATTTTAGCATTTTATGACTGAGCCGGGACCGAACTTGAGGTGAATCCTAAAGGTTAAAAAAAAAAAAAAAGAATGAGTCATCCCAAGTGTGCAGAGCTGACTTATGACTGTCATGGCGGCTGACTCATCAGGAACTCTCAGTGATACTGTGATGAAATAGTTTGTCATCAAGCAGAATATCCTTCCATAACGTTCCTATCCTTCTAGAGTACACCATGGCCGTGCCGGTCCAGTCTCCGGTCAAGAGGTACGTGGTCATCCTCTTCCAGCCCGTCACCCTCACCTGCAACTTCCAGACCACGGCCACACAGCCCCCTCTGGTCATGTGGCGCTACAAGTCATACTGCCGCGACCCCGTCCAGGCGGCGCTCAACCCCAGCAGCGCGGACAACATCCTGTCGCAGAACAACCCCAACTATGACCCCAACATCGAGTGTGCCGACAGCCAGCGCACGGTGCGCATCGTGGCGTCCAAGCAGGGCAACTCCGTTACCCTCGGCTCCGAGTACCAGGGACGCAAGATCAGCGTCCTGAACAGTGAGTTTCAAAGAATGTGCTCCTTGTTATCTTTGTGGCCATGATACCTGCACAAAGGCATTCAATTGTGCCCGTGTGTATATACTGTATGTATAAAATATGTATGTATTAGGGTTGTCCCGATACTAAGGGTTGTCCCGATACTAATGTTTTGGTACCGGTACCAAAATGAATTTCGATCATTTTCGATGCTTTTCTAATTAAAGGGGACCACAAAAAATGCAATTATTGGCTTTATTTTAAGAAAAAATCTTAGGGTACATTAAGCATATGTTTCTTATTGCAATTTTGTCCTTAAATAAAATAGTGAACATAATAGACAACTTGTCTTTTAGTAGTAAGTAAGCAAACAAAGGCTCCTAATTTAGCTGCTGAGGCATGCAGTAACATATTGTTATTTTCATTCTATTATTTTGTCAAAATTATTAAGGACAAGTGGTAGAAAATGAATTATTAATCTACTGGTTCATTAACTGTTAATATCTGCTTACTTTGTCTTTTAACATGTTTAATCTACACTTCTGTTAAAATGTAATATTTATTCTTCTGTTGTTTGGATACTTTACATTAGTTTTGGATGATACCACAAATTTGGGTATCTATAAGATACCAAGTAGTTACACGATCATACAATGGTCATAATTTAAGACCTCGTGTCCAGGGACATATTGCCGCAAAAAAGGGCCATAGCGGTACTCATTTGTAATACACGTTTCCACCACTTGTGACAGTAATGACAATATAAAGCAAACAGAAGAAGTACTGGAGAAGTTTCCTAAGCGCAGTCAGACCGGATGCTGCGCACAGCGCTGTTATCGTGAAAGGGGGGGCGTGTGCTGCTGTTCTGAGCTTGACGAGTACAGAGACGACTTGAGGATGTTAAAGGCCTACTGAAATGAATTTTTTTTATTTAAAGGGGATAGCAGATCTATTCTATGTGTCATACTTGATCATTTCGCGATATTGCCATATTTTTGCTGAAAGGATTTAGTATAGAACAACGACGATAAAGATCGCAACTTTTGGTATCTGATAAAAAAAAGGCTTGCCCCTACCGGAAGTAGCGTGACGTAGTCAATTGAACATATACGCAAAGTTCCCTATTGTTTACAATGATGGCCGCATGAAGTGAGAGAGATTCGGACCCAGAAAGCGACAATTTCCCCTTTAATTTGAGCGAGGATGAAAGATTTGTGGATGAGTAAAGTGCAAGTGAAGGACTAGTGGGGAGTTGAAGCTATTCAGATAGGGAAGATGCTGTGAGAGCCGGGGGTGACCTGATATTCAGCTGCGAATGACTACAACAGTAAATAAACACAAGACATATATATACTCTATTAGCCACAACACAACCAGGCTTATATTTAATATGCCACAAATTAATCCTGCATAAAAACACCTACGTGTTTGTTATGCTAGCTCCTAGCTCCTCTGCTAGCTCCTAGCTCCATAGAACACGCCAATACAATTCAAACACCTGATCAACACACACAATCACTCAGCCCAAAAGACCGTTCACCTAACCCAAGGTTCATAAAGCTTACAGTATATATTTAAACAAAGTTACGCACGTGACGCGCACGTACGGTCAAGCGATCAAATGTTTGGAAGCCAAAGCTGCATACTCACGGTAGCACGTCTGCGTCTTTGTCATCCAAATCAAAGTAATCCTGGTAAGAGTCTGTGTTGTCCCAGTTCTCTACAGGCGTCTGTGTATCGAAGTCAAAAGTCCCCCTGGTTAGAGTCTCTGTTATCCGAGTTCTTCCATCTTGACTGCATCTTTCGGGAATGTAAACAAAGAAGCGCCGGCTGTGTACGTGTTGCTGCTGACTTCCCTCGCAAAATAGACGCTTCGCACCGACAACTTTCTTCTTTGCTTGCTCAGCTTCTTTCTCCATAATGCAATGAACAAATTGCAACAGATTCACCAACACAGATGTCCAGAATACTGTGCAATAATGACATGAAAACAGAGCTATTTCGTATTGACTTCAATGGTGTCCGAATACTTCCGTTTCAATGATTGACGTCACGCGCATACGTCATCCTCAGAGGCGTTTCGAACCGGAAGTTTAGCGGGAAATTTAAAATTGCACTTTATAAGTTAACCCGGCCATATTGGCATGTGTTGCAATGTTAAGATTTCATCATTGATATATAAACTATCAGACTGCGTGGTCTGTAGTAGTGGCTTTCAGTAGGCCTTTAAACAAACCAAAAAAACCAGCGAGCCTTTCAAAATGTGACTGCTCTCTTTGCTGTGGCGGGGCGCCACTATCATTGTATGCCCAATACTATTTATAATTTAGTAAACATTCTATTCATATTTAGTTAAAAACACACATCACTAAAAAAGCTTTTCCATTTAATGTTTTTCTGCTTTGATGTGCAGTACAGATGGGGATCTTCCGAGCTAATCGTCAATAAAACGCAAAGTATGCAGCAGTTATGGCTAGACTACAGCTGCCATGTGCATGTTAATTTGTTTTCAGTGTGGCAAACTAAACTTGCATGCGGCGTGCTCCATTTCAGACGCCGACCTGAACATCGCACAGACGGCGTGGGGCGACAGCGGCGTCTACGTGTGCTCCGTCAGCTCATCCCAGGACCTCAGCGGCAACGGAGAAGACTACACCGAGCTGATTGTTTTGGGTAAACGCCCCCATTTTTTTACTCTTCTCTCCGCTTTGCCTCCTCCTTTGGCTTTGGCTCTCCCCACTCCCGCGCGAATGCACTATTTGGACAAAAGTTTTGAGACATTTAGAGGTTGCAACGAGTACTTATATTGCTGGCGCAGTACTTTTGTCCATCTAGTTGTAAGTAAATGTTGCCGGCAAACTTGAGAGAATCTGCAAAAAAACTAAACAAAAGAGGGCGTGTGTGCAGGTGTCCATCGCGTGATGTAGGTAGAGCGCACATTATGGAGTAATTGTGGCTTTATCTTTCTTTCACAGAGAGAAAGTCAAATGCTACTGACCTGCTGCCTGGCATTGAATTACTGGTTATGGAAGGTAGTACAAGTCCTCATAGGTCTGAGTGGGTGAGCCTTAGTTGTGTCGGTGGACTCGGGCTCCGTGTGTTTGATCAGCATCTCAGTCCGCAGCTGGACATCCACAAAATGCCTTTTCCCACCAAAAGTTCAGGACTCTTTAAGTTCCCGGAAACTCTAGTGCCTGGAACTAAAGGTGTGTTTCCACTTCATGTCACCGTTCAGGTCGTTTACACAAACCAGTGGTACGTTATAGTTCTACACTGATTTCACGTCAATAAACCGACAACTTCAGGTCGTATGTCTTTTAAATGCAAATATTTTACAAAATGATATGATTTAAAAACAAAGTGTACTGGATTTTACACAAAAATAGTCAGGCTCTTGTTCTCAGTGTCCAACAGACGGAAAGTCATCCTCTCAGTAAATGATGAATTCATGAGACTCAGGCGAGTCATTTTGATCCATTTCATCTGTAAATAACAATATATTAATAATACATGTCAGTGTTTGTATGTAAATAACAATATATAAATAATACATGTCAGTGTTTATCCGTAAATAACAATATATAATAATACATGTCAGTGTTTATCTTTAAATAACAATATATAAATAATACAAGTCAGTGTTAATCTTTAAATAACAATATATAAATTATATATGTCAGTGTTTATCTGTAAATTACAATATTTAAATAATAGTATGTATATCTGTAAATAACAATATATAATGTCATTTTTTATCTGTAAATAACAATATATAAATAATACATGTCAGTGTAAATAACAATATATAAATACATGTCAGTAATTATGTGTAAATAACAATATATAAATAATGTTAGTATTTATCTGTAAGTAACAATATATAAATAATACGTGTCAGTGTTTATCTCACAGTAACAACATAATAATAATAATGGATTAGATTTATATAGCGCTTTTCTTAACGCTCAAAACGCTTCACTGAGAAGTGAGAACCCATCATTCATTCACACATAAACGTTAGCCTGTTAGCATTAGCTTTCAGTTCACTGGGGTTTGGAGGACTAACTACACAAATGGCGTGTCACTGACTATGCAATAAAATAAATAGTGAATATTTGATGGCATTTACCTTATTTTCCAGAGGATAGAGCGCACCGGTATATAACCAGTGCCCGCTAAATAAAAAAATAAAAAACATTTTTCCCATGTATTAGCCGCACCGGACTATAAGTCGCAGATATATACGTTGTAAAAGTAGTTATTTTCACAGAAATATTTGTAGATATTTATTTACTAGGGCTGTGAATCGTTGGGCATCACGCGATTCAATTTGATCCGATTCTTGGTAACGATTCAATTCAGAATCAATTCTCGATTCAAAACGATTCTCGATTGAAAATCAACACTTTTTTAATAACATTGGCTGCCATATGTTATATGATCAACTACATTCCTCCATAAAATAGATGCACAGCTCTGATAAGTGTCCGTCTTAGTTAAAAGAAAACTGGTTTTGTTTGTTTAAATTCTACCCAAACATTTAATAAAGTGGCTGAACAAGACAGATTTTGAAAAAACAAAAACCATTTTTTTTAATCGACTAGGAGTCGTTACACAAGAATTGCGTTTCATTCGAAAATATCTATTTTTTTTAAACCCCTATTATTTACATACCTTAATTGTTTCTAAACGGTGTCTGTAACACGGCAGTAAAAACGGCTGATCAAACAAAACAGAAGTCATCGTCATGGACTCACCAGCTGCGGAAGCTAACTCTCCAAGACTCAATAACTACACTGACGTTTTCGTGAATTTACGAAAATAAAATAATACAAAAATAATGCTATTGTAAGCTAATACTAACATGCGTTGTGTCCTACTCTGTTTTGCGGTCCTTGAACACTTCGTAAAAAAACCCCACCCGTCTGGCATTCTTCTGAGTAGAGAACGGTCACTGTGTGGTAAAAGAGCACAGCTTCTAGGTTCAATGTGCACAATTAATATGCTCAGGCTGTCATGTGTTTATATCAGTTTAGATTGGGGTATGTCGTTTCAAAATGTGGAAAGACGTCCATGTCTCTTGTTTTCATGTTAGCATTCAGGCTAGCCAGATAGCGTCAGTCAGTCCGTGAGTTCTTCAAAGTGCAGTCATCAGTCGCGGTCTCTCCAGGTAACATAAACTGTCCCGCGGTTTATCGTTACATCCCCGTGGTAGCGTCCCCTACTGGACACAGGCAATGAGCCTCGGCGGAGGTCAAACTTCTCAACCGCTACCCGTCTCCTTGCTGTTTTCCATTTGAATCTGTTGAATTTCCCCGATTGGAAGTGGGTCCTCCCTGCCTTTCAGATTGGCTGCTGGTGGTGGTAGTGGTGATGGGCTTCCTGTTGTTGCTGATGCTGATCGCCATCTGCTGGTGTCAGTGTTGTCCGCACACGTGCTGCTGCTACGTCAGCTGCCCCTGCTGCCCCGACCGATGCTGCTGCCCGAGGGCGCGTGAGTACCCTTCAACTTATGGGAAAAAGAAACAAAAAACATGTTGGTATTATTCTTTGACGTGCACACAAGGGCTCTCGTGCGGCCATATTAGATTGTAGGCCAGGATTGGCACTCTAACAACCACACTTGGTAACTCAAGTTTAGGGGTGTCCAAAGTGCGGCCCGCAGCATATTGTTGGAAAAAACTGTAAAAATGTTAGTTAAATAAAAGGGCACAAAAATGTAATGAGAAAAAGCTGAAATTTTGGTACTAATAATTAATACTAATATACTTTGTCACCTATAACACAAAGTTTTGTCTTTAAAAACTGTATACATCATTATTTTTTGAAACTACTTCACTAATAAACACCATTAAAAGTGTTACTGAACGTTTATATTTTTATAAAGCAGAATTTTTGACGTTGGGTTGTGCAGTCACACAATTGTGATATTATTATTTTTATTATTATTTTATTCTTACAGGAAAAGGTCCACAACACATTATTGGGGAAAAAAACAATATGTTAAAAAAGAACAAAAAGATGTAACAAAATGAGAAAAAACTGACATTTTGATACTAATCATTAAAAATAGTATACTTTGTCACCTATAACACAAAGTTTTGTCTCTAAATACTGTATACATCATTATTTTTTTAAATTACTACACTAATAAACACCATTAAAAGTGTAACTGAACATTAATATTTTTATAAAGCAGAATTATTGACGTTAGGTTGCGCAGTCACACAATTGTAATATTTTTATTTTATTCTTACAGGAAAAGGTCCACAACATATTATTGGGACGAAAAACAAACGTTAAAAAAGAACAAAAAGATGTAACGTAATGAGAAAAAGCTGACATTTTGATACTAATAATTAAAAATAGTATACTTTATCATACAACCCCAAGTTTTGTCTTTAAATACTGTATATGTTTTTTACAAAAAGTTTGGATACCCTCTGATTTAAATTCTTAAAAGCTCTTGAAATAAAATGAAGGTATAAACTAAGTAGTCAGTTAAAAAGCAAAACTCTTAATAATGAATTACAATAACAAAGTCATAATAATAATAATAAATAATAAATAAAAAATAATAAAATAAAATCATAACAAAATAAAAATAAAAATTATAATAAAATAATAAACAAATAGTAAATGGTTTGTATTTTTATTTATTTTTTACTGGACCTGGATCGATACCCAAGACGCTTTACATTATACGTCACATTCCCGCACTGATGATAAAAAACACTATTCAAACATTATTTTTATAAAGCATACTTTTTGACACCCGGTTGTGCAGTCACACAATGGTAATATTAATCGTTGGAAAAAACAACAAAAAATGTAAGAAAAAAGATGTACCGTAATGCAATGTGAAAAAGATGACATTTTTATAGAAATAATTATTAATAATATACTTTGTCACCTGTAACACAAAACTAACAGTTTTGTCTTTAAAAAATGTGTCTGTTTTTAGCAGTTATTTTATTTTTAGATAGAAAATATCAAAATGGCTGCCAGAGATTTGGACTTAAAGTTTGGACATCCCTGCTCTAGTTGGTTTTAAAAATATCCCAAAATGAAATAAAATCCCACATTTCTTGCTCCCGCAGTCTACGAAGCAGGGAAGGCGGTGAAGAAAGGCATGGCTAACCAGTACGCGTCCACCCTCTACGGCCCCAGTATGTACGCCGGCCAGCTCACAAACCAACCCCCCATGCCCATGCTTCCGCTGCCCAACGGCGTCGGAGTCCCGCCCCCCCACAACGGCTACGCTCGCCAGTACGACGCCACGAGCTCTGGTAAGCAGATAAATCACCTGCCTCCATTTTTGAAAGTCACTTCCTGTCTGTATGTAGTCAAGATGACGCTGTTGTGTGTTGCTGTGTAGTGGGTCAAGGCTCCCAGGTGCCTCTGCTGCACGACCAAGATGGCGGCGGCGACCACAGTAAGTCAATGCAAAGACTTGGGGATTTTAAATACAATGATTAACTATTGTAAGTGCAAAAAGGAGTTAAACACCACAAGTACAACTTAAAAACAAAGACCAGGGGTGTCCAAAGTGTGGCTCGGGGTCCACCTGCGACCCGCGGCACATTCTAAAAATACCATTATAAACAAAAAAAACAAAGTGGAATAAAAGAGCAAACAAGTGAAATGTAATAAAAACAAGTTGCAATGTTGACTCTAATAACCAGGCATGGGATTTTTCCGTCCTTTGTCGGAAATCCGTCTTTTTTATCTCTGTGAAAATATAAAAAAATATTTTCCGTTTTTCTTCGTTTAATCCGACCTACAATGTCTGTTAAAATCTTAATCCGTCTCATTGCCATACGTGCCAACAACTACGGTTTTTCCGTAATGAGTCCGGTTTTTGATAATCCATTCCAGTTTATGGCTGCAGTGGTAAAAACTACAGATTTCCATGATTAACTTAAAAATCTAAGTTACTTAACTACATTTCCCAGTAGCTTGGCAGTAGTTTTGCTACTTTTTTAAACAAGTAGCGATTTCCGTAGCTTAGCTATTTTTAGACCCATGTAGTGGTTAGCTAAGCTACATGCTACAAAAGAAGAGAGAGGGAGAAGAGAAAGAGATAAATGGACTAGTGTACCTCCACGGGCAGGAGACAAAATATACGGGAAACATCAATGATGATTGGTTGGTTTATGTATAAGAAAATCCACGATTGGTTGGTTGGTTTACTATGATGAGTCACGCCCGGAGTTCCTTAAGGCTCTGGATGCTGTGGGGCTGTCTTGGTTGACAAGACTCTGCAGCATCGCGTGGACATCGGGGGCGGTACCTCTGGATTGGCAGACCGGGGTGGTGGTTCTTCTCTTTAAGAAGGGGAACCGGAGGGTGTGTTCTAACTATCTTGGGATCACACTCCTCAGCCTTCCCGGTAAGGTCTATTCAGGTATGCTGGAGAGGAGGCTACGCCGGATAGTCGAACCTCGGATTCAGGAGGAACAGTGTGGTTTTCGTCCTGGTCGTGGAACTGTGGACCAGCTCTATACTCTCGGCAGGGTCCTTGAGGGTGCATGGGAGTTTGCCCAACCAGTCTACATGTGTTTTGTGGACTTGGAGAAGGCATTCGACCGTGTCCCTCGGGAAGTCCTGTGGGGGGTGCTCAGAGAGTATGGGGTATCGGACTGTCTGATTGTGGCGGTCCGCTCCCTGTATGATCAGTGCCAGAGTTTGGTCCGCATTGCCGGCAGTAAGTCCAGTGAGGGTTGGACTCCGCCAAGGCTGCCCTTTGTCACCGATTCTGTTTATAACTTTTATGGACAGAATTTCTAGGCGCAGTCAAGGCGTTGAGGGGATCTGGTTTGGTGGCTGAAGGATTAGGTCTTTGCTTTTTGCAGATGATGTGGTCCTGATGGCTTCATCTGGCCAGGATCTTCAGCTCTCGCTGGATCGGTTTGCAGCTGAGTGTGAAGCGACTGGGATGAGAATCAGCACCTCCAAGTCCGAATCCATGGTTCTCGCCCGGAAAAGGGTGGAGTGCCATCTCCGGATTGCGGAGGAGACCCTGCCCCAAGTGGAGGAGTTCAAGTACCTCGGAGTCTTGTTCACGAGTGAGGGAAGAGTGGACCGTGAGATCGACAGGCGGATCGGTGCGGCGTCTTCAGTAATGCGGACGCTGTATCGATCCGTTGTGGTGAAGAAGGAGCTGAGCCGGAAGGCAAAGCTCTCAATTTACCGGTCGATCTACGTTCCCATCCTTCCTCATGAGCTTTGGGTTATGACCGAAAGGACAAGATCACGGGTACAAGCGGCCGAAATGAGTTTCCTCCGCCGGGTGGCGGGGCTCTCCCTTAGAGATAGGGTGAGAAGCTCTGCCATCCAGGGGGAACTCAAAGTAAAGCCGCTGCTCCTCCACATCGAGAGGAGCCAGATTAGGTGGTTCGGGCATCTGGTCAGGATGCCACCCGAACGCCTCCCTAGGGAGGTGTTTAGGGCACGTCCGACCGGTAGGAGGCCACGGGGAAGACCCAGGACACGTTGGGAAGACTATGTCTCCCGGCTGGCCTGGGAACGCCTCGGGATCCCCCGGGAGGAGCTGGACGAAGTGGCTGGGGAGAGGGAAGTCTGGGCTTCCCTGCTTAAGCTGCTGCCCCTGCGACCCGACCTCGGATAAGCGTAGGAAGATGGATGGATGGATGGGAAAAAAAATTGTGAAAGATGGCAGAGTGATTCTCTTCCTTAGATTTTTCTTTTAGCGATGTAGACGACGTCCAGGAAATCCACAATGCGTCTACTTTGCCACATTTGGACAAATGTATGCATCTGGATAAAACAATGCCCAAAACATTAATTTTAGTTTTTTACCATGTAAGTACAAATCAAAACTGCTCTCGACATGGAAGACGTGGACTACACATTTAAGAACACACATGATTGTGGCAGACGTGATGACTTTTGCTACAGTATAGCCTGTCTAAATGCTACATTTCATTTTCATTGGTGTTTTAGAACAAGACAGTAGCTGACATTTTTTTCATTATTTCTACTGTTTATATTTTGACATTGAATAGTTGAATCATTTTCTGCTTATTGTCAGTCTTTTTCATTAAGTTCAAATCACATGCCTGAAAAATACAAAGCTGCCCTTGCTCAAAGAATAATAATGAATCAAAATCAGTGCTGTTATCAAGTTTTGACATGTTCAAGTTTCAAATTACTTCACATGAAATATTCCATGTTTTTTATGGCAAACAAATATGCAATATTTTCCCCAAAAAGATTTTCAGATAGTTGATGTGTAAGTAAATAGGTCAATAATTCAGAGCAACATTGATTTTTATTCATTATTGTGTTTTTTTTTACACTTTTTTTTTTTTACCATAAAAGTCACTACAAAATTATTGTGGGTCCAAAAGGGTCCACTTTTTAAAGTGTTAAAAAATAGGTCACATTGTTTTACTTTCAACACTCACATGTCCAGATCAACTTCAAATCTATCCATCGATTATACGTTTTTAATATACTTTTTGTTTTGTTTTAGGCCCTTTTTCGTTTTTTATGGCGGACACAAAATATGCAATATTTTACCCCAAAAATATTTCAAAAGTATTTTTAGGGGAAATATTACATATTTGTGTAAATTTCAAAGTATTTTTTGTGGGAAATGTTACATATTTGTGTATATTTCAAATTATTTTTGGGGGGCAAATATTGCATATTTTTTATCCTTGCTCAAAAATAATAATGAATCAAAATGTATGTTATGAATTATTGACCTTATTAAGGCTTCAATTACTTCACATAAAATATTCCACTTTGAAAACCTTTTGAGGAAAAATATTGCAGATGTGGGTTTTTTTTGCCCTAAAACACATGATTTTCTTCGACCAAAAGGCACAAAACCGAAAACTTTATTTTCATGAAGTTGATGAGATTTAAACGTAAATTTTTAATTATGATTACATTTTTTTAAATATATGACTCATTTCTAACATTTTTATGGATGACACCCTTCCGGCAACCCCGGACCAAACTTGGGGGGAGCCCTACAGTTTAAAAAAAATCTAAATATTGTATTTGTTTTGAAAATTAAAAATATCAAAATGGCGCTGCATGCTTTCGTTTTTCAGTGTGCGGCCCTCAGTGGAAAAACTTTGGACACCCTTTGGACAACACTTACTTTAAGCTTTTTTTACTTTATTCTTTTATTAACAATATGTTATGAAAAAATTATTTTGCCTTTTTTTGACCAGCTCGAAGTGGCTATCGCATCCAGGTGGACCCTGATGGCAACGCCACGCGCGCCATCTACTACATGGAGCGAGAACTGGCCAACATGGACCCATCTAGACCTGCCAACTACAATCGCCGTGAGTGAATAACTTCCCTTCTCTCCACATTTCCTACTTAGCTTAAATGTTGTAAATATTCAACAAACTGCGGATGTTTGTGGGTAAGCTAATTAGTTTAAGCCTAATGTAATGTGTGGTTGTCATCGGCGACCATGACCATGTAGTTTCTGTGTTTTCGGTCCATCCGGGATTCGAAAGTAGCACCTTTGGCTTGAGAGACGAGCATGCTAGCCATGGAGCTAAACGCCCGCAGTATCAGGCTTTGGCTCTGAAGGTGCTTGCTGCCACGTTTTCAGCTAATTTTGAGGATAAATAATGGGTATATGTTACCTGATTGTATGAAACATTTACTAGCAAACAAGCTAACACTTGGAGAAATACATTTCAGATGAAAATAGGGCTTTGGAAAACCAGGAGTTCTGGGAATTCCTGGAATTTTTTTTTTATTTGGAAAATGGTAGTGTGGTTGTCCAGAATGAGTGGAAGGTGTTGAAAGTGACGACTAGGAATTCTGGGTAATCTGGGTGTGGAGGTCTTCCTCCCTCCGGGTTCCATGGACCACCAAGAACAGACATGACGGCGAGCAGTTTCGTGACTTTGTTTATTTTTTCAAATAAACTTCGTCTTGTTGGGTCGCTTTTCAGCTCCTCCTCCACTGCTCGCTCTTCGGTTGCTTTTCAGCCTCCCGCGTCGTCGCCTTCGTCTCGCTCTCGGTCGCTTTCGCTCTGCATGTACTGCTGGCTCTCCAACTCCTTCTGCCTCTCTCCTCTCGGCTGCTGCCCTTTTACACAGCGAGAGGTGATTGCACAACTGCGCCCAGGTGGGCCATCTACGCACCTGACGCTTGTCTCGGAGCCGGCCCCGGCGCACCACGCCTCCTCGTCGCCATCACGGAGTCGGCCCCGGCGTACCCCGCCTCGCTGCAGGTCCGCCGGCCAGGCCTCCTCACACTGGGATGTACATTTTTTTCGTGAGCTCACGATTCACGCTTTGGTACTTGAACGGCCCTGATTGGGATGAAAACTGTGGGCTATGGAATCCGGCAAACTTTTGCGGCGGAATGAAAATAATAAAGAGATGAGTTTTGGTGTAGAATATTTTACATGCGAATGTTTTGGCAGTCACACATAAAACCTTGTGGCATTGATCGGTAAGGCTGTGGGGTATGTGTCCGTATTAATGCTTCCCCCCGTTTGTCCTGCCAGCGGACAACGTCAGCGAGGTCACGTCGCTGCACGACGTCGCGGATCCACGGGGCCGCGCCGGTCGCTCCCAGCCGCCGCCCCTGGCGACCCTCTACGATGAGGAGGAAGCCATGAGTACCATCAGCAGCGTGTCGCAGCACATCCACCGCCGCGACGAGCCCCCGCGCCGGGGCTACATGGGGGACCGTGTGCGCGCCCGCTCCATGGAAAACCTGGACGAAGTCGGCCGCCGCTACGGGCGTGACGATTACCCGCCTCACCGCCGTCCGGACGAGCCCAGAGGAAGGCGAGGGTGAGTCAGCGCTCTTTGCATGTCGAAAGGGGCGCCGTGTTGGAAACATCAACTTGTGCGCTCGCCTCTTTAGCTCGGATGACGAATGGAGCAGCCGCGGCGGTTATGATCGAGTCACCGATGACCGCAGACGCCGTGACTACTCCCCCGATGACCAACGAAGAGGAGGGGGAGGATACGGTGCCCTGCCGGGAAAGCGCAGCCGCAGTCGCGATGACCTGATGGACCTGGATAGGGGGCGGCAGGCGGGCGGCGGACGTGACCGGCGAGACGACTACGACGACACCTTCCTGCGGGAGGCCATGGAGAGGAAGAGGCTTGGCGAGCAGCAGAGGGCCCGTAGCCGCGACCGACTGGACAGCGAGGAGGCGAGCAGGGCGC
This sequence comes from Entelurus aequoreus, assembly GCF_033978785.1. Taxonomy (NCBI): domain Eukaryota; kingdom Metazoa; phylum Chordata; class Actinopteri; order Syngnathiformes; family Syngnathidae; genus Entelurus; species Entelurus aequoreus. The sequence continues at coordinate 27,268,496 of NC_084750.1, read as the reverse complement.
CACGCGGACCCCCGCCCCTTCCCCTCAACCCCCCCTCTGGACCCAGCAGTCACCTGCAGCCTCTGCCGCCGCCATACAGCGACGACGAGAGTGTGGCGTCTTCGAGGAAAAACAACTTACGTAAGGTGAGTGTCGCCGGGACCAGCTGACTCATTAGGTCTCAAATAGTGGGGGTGCGATGCCAGGGGAGGCACGTGCGGCCTTGGGGAACATGCTTTATCAGTATCATGCTGGGTACTACAAAACGTGCAAACTACTAATTTTTGTTTTGTAGGTTAGTGTGTTTGATTTACAGTTGGCAATAAGCCTCATTCTTAGATGGATCTCACGTGAGATGAAGAGGAGGGTTTAATCATTTTGCAATGCAGTCTGCTGAAAATAATGGAAAGCGCCACTTTACATAGCAACTGACGCTGTAGTCAAAGTTGGAATTGCCACAAAACACATTTGAAGATATTCAACACTCCACTGCCATCTGGCAGCTAAAGTGGATAGTGCATGCCCCAAATTTGTCACGTTTCATGTGTCAGGTAAACCACGCCAAATGGGTCCATATTAACCCCCTTCTTACTGTATGGTGCTCCTGAGTTAATGGTGCTGATCAATTTGAATTTATCATTATTTATTGAGTTTTATTTAATTAAATTTTTCTTTATCAAATGGCTCAAGCCTGTCAATTAAAAAAAACATGTTTGGAGTTGATCAATAATCAATTACATACCTGTGTGCAGCTTTTTAAACACATCACAAAAAGCATGTTTTTTTATTTATTTTTATTGCTGCTATTTTAACTGTCCTTTTTTTATTTTATTTTAAATAATACCTTGTTTTTTTAATACTATGCCTGTTCTTGTTTTGAAATAGACACAAGTTATTTTAATTTTTGTAACAGCCCACCAAGCAGCATAGTTCCAGTACTAATCAGTGTTTCTAAACCATTGTTGTGCAGCCAAAAAACATGTTTCTCAGCCGCAGCGGTACTCAGCTGTAATACACTTTCCCACCACTTGTGGTAGTAATGACAATATCAAACAGAAGAAATATGGAGCTAAAGTCATAGAAAAGTTTCTTAAGTGCAAAAATTAGGACTAAAATGGTGATGCTGTATTTTTGTTTGCACTTGAATTTTATTGGCAGTTTCTTTAAGAAACGTATTATCAATTTGGTTAAAATGTATTTATTTTCAGCACTGGGTAATTGTATTTATTTTTAATCCATTTTTGCAGCATATTTGATTAGTATTTATTTTTGTAATCAGGCTGACCTAAGCCTTGATAATAATCTTTGTGATTGACACATGCATTCATACCATTCGACAAGGTCGTAAACTGTAGGTTAGATTTAAATACTGAACATGATTAAAATCAAGATTAAGATGACTAATTCAGTGTTAATATTTGAGTGGGCCCCAGGCCCCTCTGTAGTGGAAAAGTTGGGCCTTGTGGTCCAGAAGGTTAAGAATTAAATGGTAAATGGGTTATACTTGTATAGCGCTTTTCTACCTTCAAGGTACTCAAAGCGCTTTGACGCTATTTCCACATTCACCCATTAACACACACATTCACACACTGATGGCGGAAGCTGCCATGCAAAGCTTTAACAACGACCCATCAGGAGCAAGGGTGAAGTGTCTTGCTCAAGGACACAACGGACGTGACGGGGTTGGTAGAAGGTGGGGATTGAACCAGGAACCCTCAGGTTGCTGGCACGGCCACTCTCCCAACTGCGCCACGCCGTCCCCTGGTATAAATAAATATTTTTGAACAAATCAGTCCTTTTTGTAAGCACAAGCTTAAAAATAACTAAAGCTGAATTTAAAAGTCGATGGCTAATTTAGAGCCACAGAATTTTTGTACGCTTTATAATCCGAATAGTCGACTAATCGTTAAGGTAGTAGATGGATAATTGACAATAAAAGTAGTCGTTAGTTGCCGCCCTAGTGCTCACATTCCTAAATTAGTTATTTTTGTTGTAAGATAATCTTGTTTCTTTAGTTTCCTTTAACGTTAAAAAATATACGGTGTTATGCAGAGGTGCACTTATAACAATTTTATAGGTTCTGACTCTTGGGTTTGTGTTCTTTCCTAGAACGGAGCCGTCAGCCGCGAGAGCCTGGTGGTGTAAAAAGTTGCCGGCGCCAGGAAGGAGCGCCGCAATAACACTACTCTGTACCATACCCTAAAAAAGTTTAATATTTAGATTGTACAGTTGTTGTTTTTTTAATATTCTGCTAATTTGTCGTGCTTTTTTAAATCGCTTAATTTACATAACCTTATTGCAAATTGAATATATACTTGTATCGAGTGTGTGCGTGCGTGTATGCGTGTGTGTGTGGGTGTGTGTTGCAAATGTTTTTTTACCTATGAAACATTGTGGCTGCCACAAGTGCCTTCAAAGTGTACAGTTGTTTAGTTTCACTTTCACTTCTTTAGTAGAAAATGTGCAGGGATTTTAAGAGGGTTTCATTCGTACTTGCATTTAGTAACTATAACCACTACTTTACTACTTTTTACTGAACTTTTTTTTTTTTTTGCAATTTTAACAATGTATAACATTATTTTGTAACTATGAAACCATATTTTACAATAAAGGTCTGCCCTGCTTGGCCAGCTACGTGTTGACTGGCGTTTTGCCACCAGAGGTCGCCATCACACTGCGCACAACTCAGTGTTGGCTCTGCTTCAATGCCATTGGCTTTGTTGGGATCCTGGTTCAGAATAATCCCAACAAAACAAATACAATCTAAATCTTTCCAACCTTCATTAGAAATATATGTTTTCCACACAATAAATACACTTATTTTATATCTTATATGACACAAAGTAATTTATAAGGAGAAGATTTAGGACGAGGAAACATTTGGAGAAAGTGTGCTGAAAACCACAGAGCCACCAATAGATCAATATAATGCTGTGGAAAAATGGTGCAAACTGTCCTGGCTGCTAAGTGACTTAAGACCTCAATAATAAAGACAAAAACCTTATAATCAGTGTCACTGTTTTGGAGCCATTGTTCATTTAAATGATAAATGGGTTATACTTGTATAGCGCTTTTCTACCTTCAAGGTACTCAAAGCGCTTTGACAGTATTTCCACATTCACCCATTCACACACACATTCACACACTGATGGCGGGAGCTGCCATGCAAGGCGCTATCCAGCAGCCATCAGGAGCAAGGGTGAAGTGTCTTGCCCAAGGACACAACGGACGTGACTAGGATGGTAGGAGGTGGGGATTGAACCCCAGCAACCCTCCGATTACTGGCACGGCCACTCTACCAACTTCGCCACGCCGCCCCTTTTGCAAGAAAAGTAATTCAAACACAAATAGAACAGTAAATTCCGGACTATAAGCCGCTACTTTTCCCCCACACTTTGAAAACTGCGGCTTATAAGACGGTGCGGCTAATTTATGGGATTTTCTTCGCTGACGGTCATAATAAAAATAAAAAAACAAGCAAATACACTAAGATGGTGTTTTATTGCTTGTGCTACGACGCCATATGACGAGTTTGCGCACTTCATTTAGTGCTTCTAACAAGAAGTTGAGTGGCGTTCCGTCTTCTAGCCGTTCATAGTGTTTCTACTCGTGTGGATTCTTCATTCCTCACTCCAAGCGACGTTTGTAAATTTTACAATATATCTAAAACTATGCATACTGACTAGACTGTCCTACGTGTGATGTCTGTAGGAGTGTTTTCATGCATATTTGTATGTGCTATCGTAATGTCATGAAGGTAGCATGAGCTAATATGCTAACACATTTACGAGTGTCTGTGTTAGTATTATTACATTTCAATGGCATTCTTTTTGTATTGTTTCACTTTCACAAATTCCTCAGTAAATTAACCAAAACGTTATTGTGGAGTTATTGAGTTGGTTTAGCTGATTGGAGAGCTAGCGTGCGCAGCTAGTGGGTCCACGACGATGACTTACGTTTTGTTTGATCAGCCGTTTTACTGCTGGGTTACAGACACGAACAATTAAAGTATGTAAATAAACATCTACAGAATATTTCTGTGTCGGGTTGTACGGTATACCGGTACTAATTAAGTACCGTGATACCAATTAATTGAAATTGATACTATACTGCCTTTAAAAAGTACTATCATTCTTTCATCTGAATGCCGCTGTGCGGTGTGACTACAGAGCAAGGGGCATGATGTTGAGTGTGTCAAAACGCACACACAAGGTGCATACAAGCAATAACATAATAACAACAGGGGCGGCGTGGCGAAGTTGGTAGAGTGGCTGTGTCAGCAATCGGAGTGTTGCTGGTTACTGGGGTTCAATCCCCACCTTCTACCATCCTAGTCACGTCCGTTGTGTCCTTGGGCAAGACACTTCACCCTTGCTCCTGATGGGTGCTGGTTAGCGCCTTGCATGGCAGCTCCCGCCATCAGTGTGTGAATGTGTGTGTGAATGGATGAATGTGGAAATAGTGTCAAAGCGCTTTGAGTACCTTGAAGGTAGAAAAGCGCTATACAAGTATAACCCATTTATCATTTATTTATTTTAACATCTTAGAGAAGAAGAATGTCAGAAAACGACAATTCTACTTGTTAATAAAGAGTAATATGGAGGTATTTCGGCTTCAAAACCAACGATAAAGGTGACGCTTTAAACACGCCTCGCCGAATGTGGCGATTAGTATTACCACCTTTGCTTCAAACTTGGGTAAACATTAAATAATAAGCATTAAATCAATCAATGTTTATTTATATAGCCCTAAATCACAAGTGTCTCAAAGGGCTGCGCAAGCCACAACGACATCCTCGGTTCAGATCCCACATAAGGGCAAGGAAAAACTCACAACCCAGTGGGATGTCAATGAGAATGACTATGAGAAACCTTGGAGAGGACCGCAGATGTGGGTGACCCCCCACCCCCCACCTCTAGGGGAGACCGGATGCAATGGACGTCGAGTGGGTCCAGCATAATATTGTGAAAGTCCAGTCCATAGTGGATCTAACATAATAGTGAATTAATAACATAATTCAAATCTGCCAAGGAGTTTAACTAGTGACAGGTAATAATGTAGTTGTTAGACCTGTCCTACTGTTCTGCTCCTGTGCAGACCATTGTAGAGGAGCACAGGGCAGACGTTCCCTTCAGGGTCGATGTTTTCGTCAGGTTGAAACCCTTCACTTTACCCGTCAATGGGTCCGCTAAGCTCCGCTTTCAAAGCAGAATTCGAGGCCGCCGATTTGTGACAGTCTGGTTGCTTTATTGTTAGTTTTGCAGGACACAACCAGACCGGTTCATCACTCGACTGTTTAGTACAGCGCTACCGCTCTCTCTCTTTACTCGCCCACTCACTCAGTGACGTCACTCTGGCAACACCTTGCCATTCTCACAAACACAAATACGCTACTCTCATAAGGTAACCAGCTCCCCTGCTGTACACATGTAGATACATAACGTGTAGATACGTAGACGTGCACACAGCTGCTTGGCTTGATGCCAAATATTAGCGGAGTTAAGACCGCCCAATTAGCGTCAACTAATGCAAGTAAAATGACTGAATTTGGTAACAAATTGCTACAATTTGTGTTTTATCTTTAACAACAGTGTGTTTTACCTACTACATGTGTACATTTATCCATAGTTTTGTTTTTAGAACTTGATAATAATTGTACTTTTCTTAAAGCACTGACCAGGATTGGCAACCATAAATCACAAAGCATTTAATATAATGTAAACAAAGCTTTTTTTTTATTATATTCTAATCAAATCCTTGATTATAGCAGACTATATGTAAGAGCAACAAGAAAAATACAATGTGTTTAATGCCCTTTAATTTATATTTTAACCTTCTAAAATTCTTCTTTGAGTGCAATAGGAAGCATGTTTATTGTATTTTAAGATTTTCTGTTCAAATAAAGCCAAAATTTACACTTTTTCGTAGTTCCCTTGGAAAAGTACCGATATATATTTTGGTACCGGTACCAAATTATTGGTTTCGAGACAACCCTATTTCTGTTTAAAGAACTCATTTCACAACGTAAATATCTGCGGCTTATAGTCCGATGCGACTAATACATGGAAACATATTTTTCCCAAAAAATTTAGTGAGTGTGGTTTCTATACCGGTGCACTTTATAGTCCGGAAAATACGGTCTATGTCAGGCTTTAAGTTATTTACATTTTTTTTTTGTAAATGTGGGACTAGTAATAATGTTTAATTTAGCAGCAAAAACATCAATCAATACCTTTTAGTACGTGTGTCTAAGAGGAGCATTTTATTTCAAAATATGGCAAATCTCCTGGGAAATTTGGTCAAAATATGGCATTTATCAAATAAAAAAAAAAAAAAAAAAAAAAAATATATATATATATATATATATATATATATATATATATATATATATATATATATATATATATATATATATATAATTTTTTTAAATACAATAAAAAAATAAAATATATATATATATATATATATATATATATATATATATATATATATATATATATATATATATAAATACAATTAAAAAAAACAAAAAAATAAAATATATATATATATATATATATATATATATATATATATATATATATATATATATATATATATATATATATATATATATATATATATATATATATATATATATATATATATATATATATATATATATATATATATTTACACTACCGTTCAAAAGTTTGGGGTCACATTGAAATGTCCTTATTTTTTAAGGAAAAGCACTGTACTTTTCAATGAAGATAACTTTCAACTAGTCTTAACTTTAAAGAAATACACTCTATACATTGCTAATGTGGTAAATGACTATTCTAGCTGCAAATGTCTGTTTTTTTGTGCAATATCTACATAGGTGTATAGAGGCCCATTTCCAGCAACTATCACTCCAGTGTTCTAATGGTACAATGTGTTTGCTCATTGGCTCAGAAGGCTAATTGATGATTAGAAAACCCTTGTGCAATCATGTTCACACATCTGAAAACAGTTTAGCTCGTTACAGAAGCTACAAAACTGACCTTCCTTTGAGCAGATTGAGTTTCTGGAGCATCACATTTGTGGGGTCAATTAAACGCTCAAAATGGCCAGAAAAAGAGAACTTTCATCTGAAACTCGACAGTCTATTCTTGTTCTTAGAAATGAAGGCTATTCCACAAAATTGTTTGGGTGACCCCAAACTTTTGAACGTTAGTGTATATATATATAAAAATACAATAAAAAAAAAAAATAAAAAAAAATATATATATACCGTAATTTCCGGACTATAAGCCGCTACTTTTTCCCCTCGTTCTGGTCCCTGCAGCTTATACAAGGGTGCGGCTTATTTACGGCTTGTTCTTCTCCGACACCGACGAAGAGGATTTCGGTGGTTTTAGTACGCAGGAGGAAGATGATGACACAATGATTAAAGACTGACTTTTCATATACCGGTAGGCTGGTTATTTTGATAACGTACAGGCGAGCACTTTGTATTACTTTGCACCGTTGTATTATTTGTACTCTGCACGAATGCTGTTAGCCATGTCAAAGATGTGAAAGTTTGATTGAATGATTGAAAGATTTATTGTTAATAAATGGGACGCTTTGCGTTCCCAAACAGTCATCTCTGTCCCGACAATCCCCTCCGTGGTAGCAGGAACCCCTATATACTACAGTAATTACACATCAAAACCCTGCGGCTTATAGTCGGGTGCGGCTTATATATGGAGCAATCTGTATTTTCCCCTAAATTTAGCTGGTGCGGCTTATAGTCAGGTGCGGCTTATAGTCCGGAAATTACGGTATATATTTTTTTAAATTTTTTTTATTTCATAGCCTGGACTCAAACAAAAGGTTTCTACATCACAATAACTCACTATCTACTAATTTTTATCATTTATACAATTTTATAAAACTTTATGGATTGAATACATTGCTAGGTTTCCTCGTGAGGAACCCTGAAATATTGCAAACATTTAAAAAAACAAACAAATCTGGGCTCCTTCACGTAGATTATAGTTGAGACATTTTTCAAGATGGCTGACATCATTGAGAATGTGTGAGCTGCTACCTGAACTTCATTACTTGTATAATAATCCCATATTTGTCAACATATTTACACAAAGTTTGGATTTTTGGCGGAGACATCTATTCTGTTGCGTTATTTTATTGAGTCACGGAACATGAAACTCGTGGCGCTCCTTGTGGACGGCGACTTGTCGAGCGACTCGCTGCAGTAGTAAAAACAAACCAAGCTGGAAGGACAAAATCTGGATGTCCCAGCAAAAGGAGGAGACATACTGCAGATCAAAGCTGTCCAAAGTGTGGCCCTCCGGGGGCCTATTTGCGTCCCACAGCTAATATTTTTACGGCCCGCAGCACATTCCGAAAATATTACCACAAAAAATCGTAAAAAAGTGGAATGAAAGAGCAAATATTTTACAAGGAAAAGTTTGCAATGTTAACATTAACACAAAGTTGCCATGTACGGTAGGCAGGTTTTTTTTTTTTACTTTAAAACTGTCATTGTTCAAATAACGTATAATTAATGGATAGATTTCAATTCAATCTAGACCAGGTACGCAGGCTCCATCTAGTGGTACGCCAAAGAATCCCTTAAATATTCAAACTGTGTGTAATGGTACAGTGGCCGTAAATATTGAATATACTTGTTAAATAAAACCTATTCTTTGTTTTTTATTAACACTTAGGCCTACTACGCTACTGCATTTTAATTGTTGCTCATTATGGTGGTACTTGGTGGAAAAAAGTTTGAGAAACTCTGGTTAAGACATTTAAACATAGAAAGTAAAAATAATAAACACTGATACATGATTTATTGTTGGGTTTTTTTTAACACTTTTGTGAGTGGTAGGGTCCCCGAGACCCTTTGTGTGATTTTTAAAAAATGTTTACTGTCACTTTTAAAAAAAATTAACCAAAATCAATGTTGTTATGAATTATTGACCTACTTAAGGATCCCATTTCTTAACATCAAATATTCCACTATGAACATTATTTTGGGGAAAAATTGCTAATTTTGTGTTTTTCTGTTAATAGTTTTGACAAAAATGGTAAAAAAATTAAATTAAATTAAAGCATAAATGTTATTGCAACAGATATATCTGAAGGTGTTCTATATATATTTAAGCATTGAAAGTAAAAAAAAAAAAAAAGGCGTGTGACTGTGACCATTTTGTCCCACAAAGGGCCCTATTGATATATCTGTTTTTTTCTTCTATGTGTTTGGACACCTTTTGAGGGCCCTTAACATGCAAAAAAAGTCCCCATATTTTGCAGGTGCTTAAGGTATGGCAAATTTTTTTATAATTTTGGGGTGCCGAAATTGAAATGTCAAAATTGGCTCTTTAGCGCCACCTTTGAAATGACACAAAATGAGCCCCTCCTACCAGTTTCACGTATCGACACAAAAATAGCAGGAGATGTCTGTCATGACGGGACGCACATAAAAGTCTCAGGAAGCCATACGTGAAAACAAACAGGGACTCGGCCATCTTCGTTTCAGTCTTCCATTTTTTCGGTGACAAAAAAGGGGTCGTACTTTTACGAACTCCTCTTAGTGACTTTGACCAAATGAGTCGCGTTTAAAATTACCGATACTACACATATCGGTGAGGATTATTTGCGAACAAATTTTGCCTATGCCATAAGATGTAGGCGTGGCATGGCACCAAACATTGCTCCGACGGTTTTTGGCCATTTTTTGGCGGGAAAGGGTCATACTTTTCCGAACTCTTCCTAGGGACTTTGACCAAATGAGTCGCGGTTAAAATTACCAAAACTACACATGGACGTGATGATAAATGAGAATACATTTTGTCTACGCCATAAGTTGTGGGCGTGGCATGGCGCCAATCTTTGCTCCGATGGTTTTTGACCGTTTTGCTGTGGAAAAAAAAGGGTCATACTTTTACGAACTCCTCCTAGGGACCTTGACTAAATGAGTCGCGGTTAAAATGACCAATACTACACATATCGGTGATGATAAATTGCAAACAAATTTTGCCTATCTCGTAAAATGTGGGCGTGGCATGGCACCAAATATTGCCCCGACGGTTTTTGGCCGTTTTTTTGGTGGGGAAAAAAAGGGGTCGTACTTTTACGAACTCCTCCTAGGGACTTTGACCAAATGAGTCGCGTTTAAAATTACCGATACTACACATATCGATGAGGATTATTTGCGAACAAATTTTGCCTATGCCATAAGATGTAGGCGTGGCATGGCACCAAACATTGCTCCGACGGTTTTTGGCCATTTTTTGGCGGGAAAGGGTCATACTTTTCCGAACTCTTCCTAGGGACTTTGACCAAATGAGTCGCGGTTAAAATTACCAAAACTACACATGGACGTGATGATAAATGAGAATACATTTTGTCTACGCCATAAGTTGTGGGCGTGGCATGGCGCCAATCTTTGCTCCGATGGTTTTTGACCGTTTTGCTGTGGAAAAAAAAGGGTCATACTTTTACGAACTCCTCCTAGGGACCTTGACTAAATGAGTCGCGGTTAAAATGACCAATACTACACATATCGGTGATGATAAATTGCAAACAAATTTTGCCTATCTCGTAAAATGTGGGCGTGGCATGGCACCAAATATTGCCCCGACGGTTTTTGGCCGTTTTTTTGGTGGGGAAAAAAAGGGGTCGTACTTTTACGAACTCCTCCTAGGGACTTTGACCAAATGAGTCGCGTTTAAAATTACCGATACTACACATATCGATGAGGATTATTTGCGAACAAATTTTGCCTATGCCATAAGATGTAGGCGTGGCATGGCACCAAACATTGCTCCGACGGTTTTTGGCCATTTTTTGGCGGGAAAGGGTCATACTTTTCCGAACTCTTCCTAGGGACTTTGACCAAATGAGTCGCGGTTAAAATTACCAAAACTACACATGGACGTGATGATAAATGAGAATACATTTTGTCTACGCCATAAGTTGTGGGCGTGGCATGGCGCCAATCTTTGCTCCGATGGTTTTTGACCGTTTTGCTGTGGAAAAAAAAGGGTCATACTTTTACGAACTCCTCCTAGGGACCTTGACTAAATGAGTCGCGGTTAAAATGACCAATACTACACATATCGGTGATGATAAATTGCGAACAAATTTTGCCTATCTCGTAAAATGTGGGCGTGGCATGGCACCAAATATTGCCCCGACGGTTTTTGGCCGTTTTTTTGGTGGGAAAAAAAGGGGTCGTACTTTTACGAACTCCTCCTAGGGACTTTGACCAAATGAGTCGTGGTTAAAATTACTGATACTACACGTATTGGTGATGATTAACTGCGAGCAAATTTTGTCTACGTCATAAGATGTGGGTGTGACATGGCGCCGATTTTTGCTCTGGTGGTTTTTGGCCGTTTTTTTGTAGAAAAAAAGGGGTCGTACTTTTACGTACTCCTCCTAGGGACTTTGACTAAATGAGTCGCGTTTAAAATTACCGATACTACACATATCGGTGAGGATTATTTGCGAACAAATTTTGCCTATGCCATAAGATGTAGGCGTGGCATGGCACCAAACATTGCTCCGACGGTTTTTGGCCATTTTTTGGCGGGAAAGGGTCATACTTTTCCGAACTCTTCCTAGGGACTTTGACCAAATGAGTCGCGGTTAAAATTACCAAAACTACACATGGACGTGATGATAAATGAGAATAAATTTTGTCTACGCCATAAGTTGTGGGCGTGGCATGGCGCCAATCTTTGCTCCGATGGTTTTTGACCGTTTTGCTGTGGAAAAAAAAGGGTCATACTTTTACGAACTCCTCCTAGGGACCTTGACTAAATGAGTCGCGGTTAAAATGACCAATACTACACATATCGGTGATGATAAATTGCGAACAAATTTTGCCTATCTCGTAAAATGTGGGCGTGGCATGGCACCAAATATTGCCCCGACGGTTTTTGGCCGTTTTTTTGGTGGGGAAAAAAGGGGTCGTACTTTTACGAACTCCTCCTAGGGACTTTGACCAAATGAGTCGCGGTTAAAATTACTGATACTACACGTATTGGTGATGATTAATTGCGAGCAAATTTTGTCTACGTCATAAGATGTGGGTGTGACATGGCGCCGATTTTTGCTCTGGTGGTTTTTGGCCGTTTTTTTGTAGAAAAAAAGGGGTCGTACTTTTACGTACTCCTCCTAGGGACTTTGACTAAATGAGTCGCGGTTAAAATGCCCGGTTCTACACATATTGGTGATGATAAATTGCGAATACATTTTGTCTACGTCATAAGATGTGGGTGTGGCATGGCGCCGATTTTTGCTCTGGTGGTTTTTGGCCGTTTTTTTGTAGAAAAAAAGGGGTCGTACTTTTACGTACTCCTCCTAGGGACTTTGACTAAATGAGTCGCGGTTAAAATTACTGATACTACACGTATTGGTGATGATTAATTGCGAGCAAATTTTGTCTACGTCATAAGATGTGGGTGTGACATGGCGCCGATTTTTGCTCTGGTGGTTTTTGGCCGTTTTTTTGTAGAAAAAAAGGGGTCGTACTTTTACGTACTCCTCCTAGGGACTTTGACTAAATGAGTCGCGGTTAAAATGCCCGATTCTACACATATTGGTGATGATAAATTGCGAATACATTTTGTCTACATCATAAGATGTGGGTGTGGCATGGCGCCAAACTTTTCTCTGATGATTCGCCACGACTCATGAAAGGTTGATAACTCTGCTCCACAAATTCAGATCTTGATCTGATTTGGTAGAAAGGATGATGGTGACACGCCGAAGTGCTCGATGGGTTAGTACCTGTTCCTACCTACTCGTAGTGGGCGGAGCCTAGAGGCGAAAACCGCCCTAGGCCATCGCCAATCTGACTGTCATTTCTGCACTTAATCTGATCAGAGACGGATACTAAACTGATGCACAAGCGCCAATCTCACTGAAATTTTTGGTGGTGGGTCAGGGCATCGGGACGCAGGTGATCGCAAGCATAACGCAGGCCGTCCTCGCGGCGCAGGTGGGCCCGAGGGCTCGGTCAACGATGCTTGCAGCTTCAACTTGCATTGTTTCCTGTCGGAAGAGTTGTAACGTGAATAAATGGCAATGTTTCTTGCAAGACTTTGGCGTTTTCAGGGTGTGTTGAAGGTGTAGGAAAGGATGCGGGCGGACCAGCTGACATCACAGCAAGAGAGAGAGAGAGAGAGAGAGAGAGAGCAAACGTTGAAAGACTAGAGAAGGACTTCTCACAAGCGTCCCATCTGGCTGCTAAGGTAAGAGCTTCTCCTCGTCTATTTCAAGCAGAGTGGGATGTTTTCTCTAATATGCACCAGGGTTTTGGTTAAAGAGGCTGTGACGGCGCCACTCTACTTCCTCTGTGTCAGAATGTTGGCTTGCTCAAGCCGTTTTGGGCAAATTCCAAAAAGAAGAAAACAAAAGTCGAATATTTGGTGGGTGAAAAGCAGAATGGGACCTCTGTCCCAAACTGAACAAGAGTCCATTATTTTAGTTAGGATGAAACCAGATTGTTCCACACTTGAGAATGGGGGTGTCCAAAAAAAGAAAACTTCAGGTTAATCGCGATTCTTATTTGTAATGATCCTTAATCGATTAAAAAAACTCTGTCCTGTTGAGCCACTCAGACAAATCATATTGTTGATGTAGATGATCATATCTGATTAGATCAGATTAACTTAAGAAAAGAGAATAGTTAGATATTTGTATTTGAATTTATTAAATGCTTACCGGTATGTAGAATTTTTGATTTTTAGATAAAACCAGTTTTATTATAAATAACAAACATTTATCAGATCTGTTTGTATAATTTATGGAGGAATGTAGTTACTCATAGAAGTGGCATCCGATGTTATTAAAAATAAGTATTGATTTTTGAATGGAGAATAGATTCTGAATCGAATCGTTACCCCCAAGAATCGAATCGTGTGGTGCCCAAAGAGTCCCAGCCCTACTTGAGAGTGAAGTGAAGTGAATTACATTTATATAGCGCTTTTTCTCAAGTGACTCAAAGCGCTTTACATAATAAAACCCAATATCTAAGTTACATTCAAACCAGTGTGGGTGGCACTGGGAGCAGGTGGGTAAAGTGTCTTGCCCAAGGACACAAGGGCAGTGACTAGGATGGCGGAAGCGGGGATCGAACCTGCAACCCTCAAGTTGCTGGCACGGCCGCTCTACCAACCGAGCTATACCGCCCCAGTGGAAACTTTTCCCCTCTCAAACTGTAAGGAGAACAAGAGAACATTTTTTTGTTTATTCCAGTATGTCCCCCCCTATAATGTAGTCCATCCATAGTCAAAGTAAAACAAAAAGTTAAAGTACCACTGATAGTCACACACACACTAGGTGTGGTCAAATTAACTAACTTTCTTTTCCCAGTGTATTTGTGCCGACAGTGAGAGAAGTTGTTTGGATTGTGTCATAGAAGGAATTGCTGTGCTGTGTTTACTACTAAGTACAATTCATGGTCATTGACCCGATTTTTTTTGTTGCTTATATTGTCTCCAAGACGGCGCCATATTTGCTGCAGTTAGATCACCAACATTTTTTTTATTAATTTGGGAGCACCCAGCGAGCCAGACCCCTAATTAAACCCATGACGTCTCGCGGGCCAAACTGAAGACGCCCGCGGGCCAAATGCGGTCCGCTGGCGTTGTTTGGACACCCGTGATTTAAAGGCATAATGGACCCCTTCTGTGGCTGCACGATCCCAGTCTTGCTTCAAGATCCTTTAGTTAAAATCTATCCACATATATATATGTGTGTATATGTATGTATATATATATATATACACTACTGTTCAAAAGTTTGGGGTCACATTGAAATGTCCTTATTTTTGAAGGAAAAGCACTGTACTTTTCAATGAAGATAACTTTAAACTAGTCTTAACTTTAAAGAAATACACTCTATACATTGCTAATGTGGTAAATGACTATTCTAGCTGCAAATGTCTGGTTTTTGGTGCAATATCTACATAGGTGTATAGAGGCCCATTTCCAGCAACTATCACTCCAGTGTTCTAATGGTACAATGTGTTTGCTCATTGGCTCAGAAGGCTAATTGATGATTAGAAAACCCTTGTGCAATCATGTTCACACATCTGAAAACAGTTTAGCTCGTTACAGAAGCTACAAAACTGACCTTCCTTTGAGCAGATTGAGTTTCTGGAGCATCACATTTGTGGGGTCAATTAAACGCTCA
>NC_084750.1:27213337-27250837 GCF_033978785.1 Entelurus aequoreus | reverse complement strand
TTTGATTGATTGATTGAAACTTTTATTAGTAGATTGCACAGTACAGTACATATTCCGTACAATTGACCACAGATAAGTTTTTCAACTAGTTTAAGTCGGGGTCCACGTTAATCAATTCATGGTACAAATATACATATACTATCAGCATAATACAGTCATCACACAAGTTAATCATCAGAGTATATACATTGAATTATTTACATTATTTACAATCCGCGGGGTGGGAGGTGCGGGGGGGGGGGGGGGTTAGGTTGGGTTGCTATCAGCATACTTCAGTCATCAACAATTATATCATGGACATTGTAACAGTGTAGGTCTCACTTGGTAGGATATGTACAGCGAGCGGTGACCATAGTGAGCTCAGAAAGCATGAGAACAAGTATATATATTTGATTATTTACAATCCGGGGAGGTGGGATGTGGCGGGGGGAGGGTGGAGGGGGTTAGGCTAGGGCAGGGGTCGGCAACCCGCGGCTCTAGAGCCGCATGCGGCTCTTTAGCGCCGCCCTAGTGGCTCTCTGAAGCTTTTTCAAAAATGTATGAAAAATGGAAAAAGATGAGGGGAAAAAATATATTTTTTTTGTTTTAATATGGTTACTGTAGGAGGACAAACATGACACAAACCTCCCTAATTGTTATAAAGCACACTGTTTGTATTAAACATGCTTCACTGATTCGAGTATTTGGCGAGCGCCGTTTTGTCCTACTAATTTTGGCGGTCCTTGAACTCACCTTAGTTTGTTTACAATGTATAACTTTCTCCGACTTTCTAGGACGTGTTTTATGCCACTTCTTTTTCTGTCTCATTTTGTCCGCCAAACTTTTAACGTTGTGCGTGAATACACAAAGGTGAGTTTTGTTGATGTTATTGACTTGTGTGGAGTGCTAATCAGACATATTTGGTCACTGCATGACTGCAAGCTAATCGATGCTAACATGCTATTTAGGCTAGCTATATGTACATATTGCATCATTATGCCTCATTTGTAGCTATATTTGAGCTCATTTAGTTTCCTTTAAGTCATCTTAATTCAATGTATATCTCATGACACACTATCTGTTTGTATTATGGCTTCTAATTTGTTGCGGCTCCAGACAGATTTGTTTTTGTATTTTTGGTCCAATGTGGCTCTTTCAACATTTTGGGTTGCCGATCCCTGGGCTAGGGTTGTAGCTGCCTGGAGGTGTTCTTTTAGTGCGGTTTTGAAGGAATATAGAGATGCACTTTCTTTTACACCTGTTGGGAGCGCATTCCATATTGATGTGGCATAGAAGGAGAATGAGTTAAGACCTTTGCTAGATCGGAATCTGGGTTTAACGTGGTTTGTGGAGCTCCCCCTGGTGTTGTGGTTATGGCGGTCATTTACGTTAAGGAAGTAGTTTGACATGTACTTCGGCTTCAGGGAGGTGTAGCGGATTTTATAGACAAGGCTCAGTGCAAGTTGTTTTACTCTGTCCTCCACCCTGAGCCAGCCCACTTTGGAGAAGTGGGTTGGAGTGAGGTGTGATCTGGGGTGGAGGTCTAGAAGTAATCTGACTAGCTTGTTCTGGGATGTTTGGAGTCTTGATTTGAGGGTTTTGGAGGTGCTGGGGTACCAGGAGGTGCATGCGTAGTCGAAAAAGGGTTGAATGAGAGTTCCCGCTAGAATCTTCATGGTGCTTTTGTTGACCAGAGAGGAGATTCTGAAACCAGATATCGTGATAGTTTCGTATTATTAATGACTAGTCATCTTATTATTAATTATTAGTCAGAACATTTCAGCTTTTCTCATAAAATACCTTTTTTTTTTTGCTCGTTTTTCTTACAATGTTACTGTTTTTTTGTAAGAATAGAATAAAATCAATAATACGATTGTGTAACTGCATAACAGTGTGTCAAAAATTCTGCCCGTACAAAAATATGAATGTTCAGTTACACATTTAACAGTGTTTGTTATTGTTGTTGTCATTTTTCCTACTTAAATTAATTGTTTTTAAAAATTGTATTATTAACTAACTAAACGTTGTTTATATTTTAGGTATATTTAATTTTTATTTATTTTGAGAGCTTATTTTTTGAAAGGGGAGGACAATTTTTATATTTTTATAAAAAAAAAAAAAAAAAAAAAAGCTAAAACCACAAATATATCCGTATATATATATTTATGTATGTATGTGTATTTGTATATACATGTGTACGTGTATATGTATGTATATGGCGAAGTTGGTAGAGTGGCTGTGCCAGCAATCGGAGTGTTGCTGGTTACTGGGGTTCAATTCCCACCTTCTACCTTCCTAGTCACGTCCGTTGTGTCCTTGGGCAAGACACTTCACCCTTTGCCTCTGATGGCTGCTGGTTAGCGCCTTGCATGGCAGCTCCCGCCATCAGTGTGTGAATGTGTGTGTGAATGGGTGAATGTGGAAATACTGTCAAAGCGCTTTGAGTACCTTGAAGGTAGAAAAGCGCTATACAAGTATAACGCATTTATCATTTATATATATATGTTTGTGTATGTATACATAAGTATATATACATATGTATGTATTTATATATGTATACATGTATTTATATATGTATACATGTATGTATATGTATATATATATGTATGTAAAAATGTATGTATATATATATGTATGTATGTATGCGGTATGTATATATGTGTGTGTATATATATATATACATATGCATATGTGTGTATATTTGTATATATGTATATATATATACGTATGTACATATATACGTATATATGTGTATATATGCATGTGTACATATATACGTATATATGTGTATATATTCATACACTACCGTTCAAAAGTTTGGGGTCACATTGAAATGTCCTTATTTTTGAAGGAAAAGCACTGTACTTTTCAATGAAGATAACTTTAAACTAGTCTTAACTTTAAAGAAATACACTCTATACATTGCTAATGTGGTAAATGACTATTCTAGCTGCAAATGTCTGGTTTTTGGTGCAATATCTACATAGGTGTATAGAGGCCCATTTCCAGCAACTATCACTCCAGTGTTCTAATGGTACAATGTGTTTGCTCATTGGCTCAGAAGGCTAATTGATGATTAGAAAACCCTTGTGCAATCATGTTCACACATCTGAAAACAGTTTAGCTCGTTACAGAAGCTACAAAACTGACCTTCCTTTGAGCAGATTGAGTTTCTGGAGCATCACATTTGTGGGGTCAATTAAACGCTCAAAATGGCCAGAAAAAGAGAACTTTCATCTGAAACTCGACAGTCTATTCTTGTTCTTAGAAATGAAGGCTATTCCACAAAATTGTTTGGGTGACCCCAAACTTTTGAATGGTAGTGTATGTACATATATACGTATATATGTGTATATATACATAGGTATATACATACGTATATATACTGTACATATGTATATATATACGTATTTATGTGTATATACATATATATATGTGTATATATACATATGTATGTGTATTTATATATGTGTGTATATATGTATAATATATATGTATGTACATATGTATATATGTATGTATATGTATGTGTATATACAGTATGTGTATATATATATATTTACATATATATATATACATATACACATATGTGTGTGTGTGTGTGTGTATATATATGTATGTATATATATATATATATATATATATATATATATATATATATATATATATATATATATATATATATATATATATATATATATATATATATATATATGTGTGTGTATATATATGTGTGTGTATATATATATATATATATATATATATATATATATATATATATATATATATATATATATATATATATATATATATATATATATATATATATATTTTGAAAGACAAAAGTATATTAATTAATTTCATGGGTCTAAAATGTTTTGCTTTTTCCTCATTAAATTCAGATTTTTTTGCTCTTTTTTTTCTCCTTACATTTTTACAGTTGTTTTTATTTTAGATATGTTATTTAAAAATACCCAACTTTTAAAATGTTAGCAGACATTTGGGTATTTGCACAAAGTATCGGAGCTTGAATTATACTGTGTATCGGATTGGAAAGAAAATCAGCGTCATCGCACATCCCTAATGTAAAGTATTATTTGGTTTGTAAATTATAATAAAACTAAGGCTGTCAAGTGACTTGTTTTAACCACAGGTGCTTGTATAAATAAAGTTATCTGAAGAAAAGACACAAATGCAATTTTCCTGTCACCAAGGAACGTTTTTAAACATTTTACTTGACTGCACGTCATTTATTTGCACCAAACTTGCCAAGAGTTTTATCTGGAGTTCTACCAGGATGTATTTTGCAGTGACATTTGCCAGCGAGACCACCAGTCGGACTCACTCATTTTTGTACTGACGTATTATTGATCTGACCACTGACCGCTCAAAATAAATTGCATGATTAACCTAAGTGAGTTTGTGATTAATGCGATCAATTTTTATGGGATTAATCACACGAGTGGTCAATCCCATGTTGGAATGAAATGTCACAGGTGGGCTCGTGCACCTCACCTGGGCGTCTTGTAGCCGCCCTCCACTTATTAGTGATAGCCACCATCTTTCTTCAATGAAATAAACTTCAACTTCTACAGTGTCAGGGACAGGACACAAGTCTTCATCGCGGGGGGGGGCGGAGTGGACAGTATAGCCCTTTGTGGCCCTCAGTGCAGTGAATGTCGGAGACTCAGGGTGAACAAGCGGTGATTGTCACACGTTGGGGGGGAGGGCGTTGCTGCTTGGTTGGTTGGCGTGTGTAGGCGGTCGTGGGACGCTGTTGGGGCTTGGTACTGGGAGGTGGCGACAGGCGGCTGTGGCGCTTTTTGCATGCGTGACGGGCACAGGGAAGGCAGCTGGAAGTCACGTGCACGCCAGAGGCTGGAGGTCAGTCACCAACATAGGTAACTATGGTAACGTCTTTGATTGACAAGTAACTATGGTGACATCTTTGATTGACGGGTCGCTATGGTGACATCTTTGATTGATGGTCGCTATGGTAAAAAAATGTTAATTGACGAGTGGCAATGGTAACATCTTTGATTGACAGGTAGCTATGGTAACATCTTTAAATGATGGGTAACTATGGTAAGAGCTTTTGATTGACGGGTAGCTATGATAACATCTCTGCTTGACAAGTAACTATGGTAACATCTTTGATTGGCGGCTAACTATAGTAACATCTTTGATTGAGGGGTAGCCAAGGTAGCATCGTTGATTGACGGATAACTATGGTAACATCTTTGATTGACAAATAGCTACGGTAACATTGTTGATAGTAACTACGGTAACTTCTTTCATTGACGGGTATGGATGGCAACACATTTGATTGACGGTAGCTATGGTAACATCTGATTGATAGTAACTTTGGTATCATGTTTGATTGACCGGTTACTATGGTAACATATTTGATTGACAGGTTACTATGGTAACATATTTGATTGACAGGTTACAATGGTAACACCTTTGAATGAAGGGTCACTATGGTAACACCTTTGAATGAAGGGTCACTATGGTAACGTCGTTGATTGAAGGGACACTATGGACACATCCTTGATTGACTCGTAACTCTGGTGACATCTTTGATTGACGGGGAGCAATGGAAATATCTTTGACTGACGGGTCGCTATGGTAACATCTTTGATTGACGGGTAGCAATGGTAACATCTTTGATTGACGGATAGCAGGTAGCAATGGTAACATATTTGATGGGTAACTATGCTAACATCCCTGTTTGACATGTAACTATGGTAACATATTGACTGGTAACTATGGTAACATTGTTGATTGAAGGGTCACAATAATGCCATCTTTGACTGACTCGTAACTCTGGTAATATCTTTGACTGACTGGTCACTATGGTAACATCTTTGATTGACTGGTAGCAATGGTAACATCTTTGACGGGTAACTATGCTAAGATCTATGTTTGACAAGTAACTATGGTAACATTATTGACTGGTAACTATGGTAACATTGTTGATTGAAGGGTCACTATAATGACATCTTTGACTGACTCGTAACTGGTAATATCTTTGACTGACTGGTCACTATGGTAACATCTTTGATTGACTGGTAGCAATGGTAACATCTTTGACGGGTAAATATGCTAAGATCTCTGTTTGACAAGTAACTATGGTAACATATTGGTAACATTGTTGATTGAAAGGTCACTATTATGACGTCTTTGATTGACAGGTAACTATGCTAACAGCTTTGACTGACAGGTAACTATGGTAACATCTTTGAATGAAGGGTCACTTTGGTAACATCTTTGATTGACGGGTAACTATGGTGTCATATTTGATTGTTGGGTAACCATGGTAACATCTTTGATTGACAGGTGGGATGTTTGGTTGCGTGTTTTCTTACTTCTCAACTTTCCAAATAAGTTAGCTGGCTGATAAAAAAACTAAATTTTTAGTTTTTAATGAAATCAGGAAATAAAAAGAATAAATACGATACTGCATAACAACTTATTCCGAAGGAAATAGATGATTGTTTGGCTCAAACTGACTTTTGCAAAACACTTCCACAAAAACATGCATTTCCGCTTTATGCGAGGTTTATTTTGTTTTCATCTTTTTGTTGGGGATTTGTATTTTTATTAAAACAACTTTTTGTTAAGTGATTTTTACTTTAAAATCAACATTTAACTCCCCTTACTGCCATACAAGTGTAAAAAGAAGTTAACTCCCTTTTGTGAGGCCAACATGTTCAGTCCTGCAAATCACGTACATCCCATAATTTTCTGAAGGGGCTCGTGTAATCAATCTAAAAATCGATGAAAATGAACTGGATCTTTTCCCAAACAGGCAGCAATCACTTTTAGCATCTGTTCTCTCTCTCATTTGTCTTCTGCTACAGGATCTACTGGGGTTTTTGGACAGTATTTCCCAGATTCATATTTTTATATTTTGTATTTTATATTCATATTTTTAGTCCTAAACAAAAACATCAAACATTATTGATTTTTTTTTAATTTTTTTTAGATTCGGACCTTTTTGAAGGCTCATGTTACGCAAATGTAAACAAATTGAAAACTGTGACATCGTGTGTTTAAAAGGCCTTCAAAGGGTTAAAAATTAATATGAACATATTTGGTCTCTCGATACTTTTACATTTTCTTAAAAAAACCTCAATTACATCGGCCTTTCACACAAACTGGGCTGGACAAATGTATTGACATTTTTATGTTTACTGTGTTTTACATATAGAATGTTCTGTACTTATTGCGATTTTTATTATTTTTAATCTTTTACCTCTTGGGGTTATTTTGCACTGTTGGTATGCATTTGAACTGCGTTTTATGCATACAATATTCTGTATTTACTGCGATTATTATTATTTTTAACCTTTTAACTCTCTATTGTAATCTGTACAGCACTTTGGGGAAGTAGTCTGTTTTTAAAGTTAAGTTAAAGTTAAAGTACCAATGATTGTCACACACACTAGGTGTGGTGAAATTTGTCCTCTGCATTTGACCCATCCCCTTGATCACCCCCTGGGAGGTGAGGGGAGCAGTGGGCAGCAGCGGTGCCGCGCCCGGGAATCATTTTTGGTGATTTAACCCCCAATTCCAACCCTTGATGCTGAGTGCCAAGCAGGGAGGTAATGGGTCCCATTTTTATAGTCTTTGGTATGACTCGGCCGGGGTTTGAACTCACAACCTACCGATCTCAGGGCGGACACTCTAACCACTAGGCCACTGAGTAGGTAAAATTGTGCTATAGAAAAAAAAGTCCACCTTGACCTTGATCTACCTTGCAAAATAATGGCCCAGAACAGCCAAAATGTCCTGAAAAGAACAAAAAAAAGGCAGTCCAAACTACAACCTGCTGATGTCTTCAATCTGACCCGTGAAAAGTCATGAATTTAATAAAGAATGTTACTAATAAGAAGATATTGGTCTGGCAATTATTTTGATGCTGCTATTATGCCACCAAGTAGTGGTCAGTAACCTTTCCCAGAGGACATATGCAGCATTACTTTCATGACTCAGTGCAAACAACCTTTCCTAGTCATGGTGAAAAAATAATTAAATCCAACCAACACAAAATGATGGTCACACAACACAACCTGCTCACTGAACTTTGTGGATATTATTAACAACGTCCATGCACTATAAAAAATTCACAATGACTCCCATTTAAATCCATTACAATGCCTGATGGGAAAAATGCAAAACCCTTATTCCATGTTAGGCACATTTTAGCAGCTTGATATTTCTGATTGATTATAAAACTTTAAGGAGGTTGTCACGGAAGTAAACAAAGTAGGAGTCAAACTTTTACATACTCTTATTATCCAATTATATTAATTATATAATCATTGTATTAATATAATATGTACACATATGTATAAGCTATATACTGTGTATATATATATGTGTGTGTGTGTATATATATAAAGTACTATCTATCTATCTATCTATCTATCTATCTATCTATCTATCTATCTATCTATCTATCTATCTATATATCTATCTATCTATCTATCTATCTATCTATCTATCTATCTATCTATCTATCTATCTATCTATCTATCTATCTATCTATCTATCTATCTATCTATCTATCTATCTATCTATCTATCTATCTATCTATCTATCTATCTATCTATCTATCTATCTATCTATCTATCTATCTATCTATCTATCTATCTATCTATCTATCTATCTATCTATCTATCTATCTATCTATCTATCTATCTATCTATATGTGTGTATAAATGTGTGTGTGTATGTATATATGTATGTATATATGTGTATATAATGTATGTATATATGTGTGTATACATATATGTATATGTGTGTATATATATATATATATATATATATATATATATATATATATATATATATATATATATATATATATATATATATATATATATATATTCGGATACTCCCTTCTTTTGGATAAGTGTCGCAAAGAACAAGCCAACAGGTTGTTAGTACAGGAAAGCATTTTTGATGAAACTGTCCCTCGGTCTTTGGGAGGACGGCTTGGCGCCATCTTTACTTTTGGTGCCCACCTTCAGCTCCCAGCGGAAGTCCAAGCTCCCGAATGTGCGCGGAGGCCTGTGGTCTCACCATCTGCCCACTGGGAGGAGGACTGCCAAAGTCCCTCAGCCTGCCAGATAGATAGAGGGATGGATGGAGGGATAGATAGGACTGTCTTGTCTTCTTCAGCCAAATGAAGCTCTCCGCTTCACTCTTTGGTAAAACACACATGTTTTACTGGGATATGCAATCTATTTGTGGAGTTTGGCAGCACACGAGCTTATCTTCTAGTCAATAAAACAACACCGAGGGGACGTCTGTGCAAGCTGTTCATAAACCAAACACAATTTCCACAGCTGCTCTCGGTGCGACAAAAAAAAGACACATTGGAGAACTTAAACATAATTATATATCCATACTTATGTATGGGTATATATGTATGTAGGTATGTATATATGTATGTGTATATATAAATATACACGTATGTATGTATACATGTGTGTATGTATATATGTATGTACTGTATATATGTGTATATATATACATGTGCGTATATATATGAATATATGTGTATGTATATGTATGTATATATGTGTATATACAGTATGTATGTATGTATATGTGTATATATGTATGTATGTGTGTGTGTGTATGTATGTATATATATTTCTATATATGTACATATATGTCTATGTATGTATATATGTACATGTATATACTGTATGTGTGTGTGTGTGTGTGTGTGTACAGTGTATGTATGTATGTATATATATAAATAGGGACAAGCGGTAGAAAACGGATGGATGGATGTGTATATATATACATATATATATGTACTGTATATATATTATATATATATATATATATATATATATATATATATATATATATATATATATATATATATATATATATATATATATATATATATATATGTATACATATATATGTATATGTATATATTATACGTATATATAATGTATATATATATATATATACACACACACACAGTACAGTATGTATATACATATACACACATGGTCAATTTTTTTACAGAATGTGTAACCCAAAAACAATTATTCACTGCGGAGGATGCTTTTCTATAAAACCCAAAACCAGTGAAGTTGGCACGTTGTGTAAATGGTAAATAAAAACAGAATACAATTATTTGCAAATCCTTTTCAACTTATATTCAATTGATTAGACTGCAAAGACAAGATATTTAATGTTCAAACTGAGAAACTTAATTTTGTTTAGCAAAAAATGATTAACTTAGAATTTAATGGCAGCAACACATTGCAAAAAAGTTGGCACAGGGGCATTTTTACCACTGTGTTACATGGCCTTTCCTTTTAACAACACTCAGTAAACGTTTGGGAACTGAGGAGACCAATTTTTGAAGCTTTTCAGGGGGAATTATTTCCCATTCTTGCTTGACGTACAGCTTAAGTTGTTCAACAATGTGCCACACATTTTCAATGGGAGACAGGTCTGGACTACAGGCAGGCCAGTCTAGTACCCGCACTCTTTTACTACAAAGCCACGCTGTTGTAACACATGGCTTGGCATTGTCTTGCTGAAATAAGCAGGGGCGTCCATGATAACGTTGCTTGGATGGCAACATATGTTGCTCCAAAACCTGTATGTACCTTTCAGCATTAATGGTGCCTTCACAGATGTGTAAGTTACCCATGCCTTGGGCACTAATACACCCCCATACCATCACACATGCTGGCTTTTCAACTTTGTGCCTATAACAATCCGGATGGTTCTTTTCCTCTTTGGTCCGGAGGACACAACGTCCACAGTTTCCAAAAACAATTTGAAATGTGGACTCGTCAGACCACAGAACACATTTCCACTTTGCATCAGTCCATCTTAGATGAACTCGGGCCCAGCGAAGCCGCCGGCGTTTCTGGGTGTTGTTGGTAAATGGCTTTGGCTTTGCATAGTAGAGTTTTAACTTTCACTTACAGATGTAGCGACAAACTGTAGTTACTGACAGTGGTTTTCTGAAGTGTTCCTGAGCCCATGTGGTGATATCCTTTACACTCTGATGTCATTTTTTTATGCAGTACAGCCTGAGGGATCGAAGGTACGTAATATCATCACTTACGTGCAGTGATTTCTACAGATTCTCTGAACCTTTTGATGATATTACGGACCGTAGATGGTGAAATCCCTAAATTCCTTGCAATAGCTGGTTGAGAAAGGTTTTTCTTAAACTGTTCAACAATTTGCTCACGCATTTGTTCACAAAGTGGTGACCCTCGCCCCATCCTTGTTTGTGAATGACTGAGCATTTCATGGAAGCTGCTTTTATACCCAATCATGGCACCCACCTGTTCCCAATTAGCCTGTTCACCTGTGGGATGTTCCAAATAAGTGTTTGATGAGCATTCCTCAACTTTCTCAGTCTTTTTTGCCACTTGTGCCAGCTTTTTTGAAACGTTGCACGCATCAAATTCTAAATGAGCTAATATTTGCAAAAAATTAAGTTTTCCAGTTCAAACATTAAATATCTTGTCTTTGCAGTCTACTCAATTGAATATAGGTTGAAAAGGATTAGCAAATAATATTATTCTGTTTTTGTTCACGATTTACACAACGTGCCAACTTCACTGGTTTTGTGTTTTGTACATACAGTATGTGTATATATATATATATATATATATATATATATATATATATATATATATATATATATATATATATATATATATATATATATATATATATATATACATACACACGGCAATTTTTTTTTAACAGAATGTGATACCCACAAACAATTGTTCACTGCGGAGGATGCTTTCCTATATGTAGTAATATAATATTTTAATTCTATATATTATTCATTGTGTATGTATTGGTACAGTGATTTTCGAACTGTGGTACGTGGGCTCCATCAAGTGGTACGGCAAATATTTGATTCCTTATTCAAGTACAGTGTTTCAGTGGCCAAGAATATTAAATATACTTGTTAGAAAAAAAAACCTCTGCCTTGTTTTTAATGAATACTTAGGCCTACTACGCAACTGTATTTTAATGTTGGTCATTATGGTGGTACTTGGACAGCCAAGTGTTTTTTGAGGTGGTACTTGGTGAAAAACTTTTGAGAACCACTGTACTAGTATAATATTGTATATATGTACTAACATAATTTATACACGTACGAGTATAACTTTATATATGTACTTCTATAGTATTGTATATGTATGTACTAGTATGATATTTCACATTTACTAGTATAATATTCTATATTTACTAGTATACTATTGTATATGTATGTACTAGTATAATATTCCTTGTGTACTAGTATAATACTCCATAAGTACTAGTATAATATTTCATGTTTACTAGTATAATTTTCCGTGTGTACTTGTATAATATTCTATATTTACTCGTATACTATTGCATATGTTTGTACTAGTATAATATTCCATGTGTACTAGTGTAATATTCCGTAAGTGCTAATATAATATTTCATGTTTACGCTTCTAATTTTCCGTGTGTACTAGTATAATATTCCATGTGTACTTCTATAATATTCCATGTGTACTAATAATCCATGTGTACTCGTATAATATTCCATAAGTACTAATATAATATTTCAAGTTTACTAGTATAATTTTCCATGTGTACTAGTACAATATTTAATACTTACTGGTATACTATTGTATATGTATGTACTAGTATAATATTCCATGTGTACTAGTATAATATTCCATCTGCACTAGTATATTTCGTGTTTACTAGTGTATTTTTTCCATGTGTATTAATATAATATTCCATGTGTACTAGTATAATATTCCACGTGTACTAGTATAATATTCCATGTGTACTAGTATAATATTTCATGTGTACTAGTATAATTTTCCATGTGTACTAGTATAATCTTCCATGTGTACTAGTATAATATTCCATCTGTACTAGTATAATATTCCATCTGTACTAGTATAATATTCCATGAGTCTAATATAATATTTCATGTTTACTAGTATAATTTTCCATATGTACTAGTATAATATTCTATATTTACTAGTATAATATTGTATATGTATGTACTACTATAATATTCCATGTGTACTAGTATAATATTCCATACGTACTAGTATAATATTTAATGTGTACTAGTATAATATTCCATGTGTACTAGTATACTTTTCCATGTGTACTAGTATAATATTCCATGTGTACTAATATTCCATGTGTATTAGTATAATATTCCATGTGTACTGGTGTAATATTCCATAAGTGCTAATATAATATTTCATGTTTACTAGTATAATTTATCGTGTGTACCAGTATAATATTCTATATTTACTGGAATACTATTGTACATGTATGTACTAGTATAATATTCCATGTGTACTAGTGTAATATTCCATGTGTACTAGTGTAATATTCCATGTGTACTAGTATAACATTCCATAAGTACTAATATATTTCATGTTTACTAGTATAATTTTCCATGTGTACTAGTATAATATTCTGTATTTACTAGTATACTATTGTATATGTATGTACTAGTATAATAATCCATGTGTACTAGTATAATATTCCATAAGTACTAGTATAATATTTAATGTTTACTAGTATAATTTTCCATGTGTACTAGTATACAATTCCATGTGTACTTGTATAATATTCCATGTTTACTAATATTCCATGTGTACTAGTATAATATTCCATAAGTACTAATATAATATTTCATGTTTACTATTATAATTTTCCCTGTGTACTAGTATACTATTCTATATTTACTGGAATACTATTGTACATGTATGTACTAGTATAATATTCCATGTATACTAGTATAATATTCCATGTGTACTAGTATAATATTCCATAAGTACTAGTATAATATTTCATGTTTACTAGTATCATTTACCATGTGTACTAGTATAATCTTCCACATGTACTAGTATAATATTCCATCTGTACTAGTATAATTTTCCATGTGTTCTAGTATAGTATTCCATAAGTACTAGTATAATACTTCCTGTTTACTAGTATAATATTCCATGTGTACTAGTATAATATTCCATCAGTACTAGTATAATATTTTATATTTACTAGTGTAATTTTTCCATGTGTACTAGTATAATATTCTATAAGTACTAGTATAATATTCTATAAGTACTAGTATAATATTTCATATGTACTAGTATAATTTCCATGTGTACTAGTATAATATTCTATGTGTACTAGTATTCCATGTGTAATTATGTAATATTCCACCACGTGTACTAATATTCCAAGTGTACGAGTGTGCGTGCGCGTGCGTACATGTGTGTGTGTTTAAGTGTGTGTGTGTGTGTGTGTGTGTGTGTTTGTGTGTGTGTGTGCGTGTGTGTGTGTGTACGTGTGTACGTGTTATTGTATTTCTATCCTTCTTGAGACATCAACAAGAAAAAGTACCTTCCATATAAGGAGTGGTGAACAAGTTAGGACATAAATCATGGTCCCAATACGGAAAACCATTGCATCAAATAGAGAGCCAAATACTAGAGTCTGTGAACATTGCTCCAAAGTCAGGATTTTTTGTTGATTTAATGTGCATACAAAAGTAAACATTGACAGGTGCAAAGGCAACGATATATGATAAAGAAGGACTTCCCAAGTTAGGACATAAATCATGGTCCCAATACGGAAAGCCATTGCGTCTAAAAGAGAATGTCTCATTAGCACCCCTGGTGGTGAAATATATCACAATTAGGGTGGTCCCAAAAAGGAGGGATTTTTTCAAATTGACTGTGTGTCGCTTTTAAAAGTGCTCCCCCTCTGGCTAACATATGTAATAACAAGTGTGTGTAAGAAATTTAAATGTGCCCCCTTTGGCCAAAATTAATTTAAAAATGTATATAGAGACATAGTGTAATAACGTGACGTAAATAATGAAGATTAAAGAACAACTACAAACAAAAAATTAAAAAAATTTTTTTACTAAAAGATTATCTTTTTTGTATTTGCATAGTATGTATATGTTATTAATGTTGTAAATACACAACTTTATATATCTGGAAAGAGTGGTACTAAAGAGGTAGACAGGTCTCAAGAAGGTAAGAAATACAAGAATGTGTGTGTGTGTAGAAGGGCGCCGTGGAGTGGTCAGGCTTTAAAGACCATCTGCTCCTCAGAGGGTTTTTTTTTTAAGGGGGGGGTTAGCATGCGTCAGAGTGGCGACTGTGAGCACGCGTGTTCCGTGGGAGTGGGTCCGCTCATAACGAGCACGCCACAAAGTCCTCATTGACATGCGAACCCCCACTTTTTTTTTTTTAAAGACCCTTCACAATGTCAATGTTCTTCTTGGCTCCTCTTCTTCTTTTGTCTGAGCGTGAGTGAGGACAAAGGAGCGCCACGAAGAGGAGGCTCACATAGCTGACGGCCCACGGGGATGCATGTCCGTTGTTAACGATCCATTGTTGACACAGTGGCGGCATTCATAGCGGCATATAGCAGCATATCATAGCAACACATCTTCAGCCTTTGTCTGGCTTGGCTTCAACCGTGGCGCCCCCTAGGGGTTGTGTTCTGCACGGTGGCCCTACGGCGCAGCGATTCACTTTTGTCACATTTTGGTATGTTGCAGCCGTATTCCAAATGATTCTATTTTTTGTCCTCAAAATTCTACAAACAATACCCCATAATGATAATTTGAACAGTTTTTTTTTATTTAATTGTTTTTATTTTTTATTAATCAATCCAACAAAACAATACACAACAACACCATAATAATGCAATTCCAAAACCAACATTCAGAATAGCAATAAACAGAGTAATTGAGAGGACACACAAATTTGACACAAAACAATCCACAAAGCAGTCATACAAAAATGTATATTATCAACAACAGTATTTGTCAGAATAATTGTATCTAATTTATCACAAAACTTTGTGTTTCAATGAGTTCCCGGCGAGCAGACAAAAGCTGTCTTTAATCCTACCAAGCAGAAGGCTTGTAAAACTCCACTGTGTAGGATGGGAAGCAACATGAAGGTGTTCTGTTTCTTTCATGTATTGTAATCAACAGAAAGATATTGTCTTGACCTGAGATCTACAAAAGCGAAGGGGAAGCAGGACCAGACTCCCATCCAGGCACCGCTTCTTTGAACTGTTTTATGACCTTTTCTGTGAACTGGTTACAACCTTTTCTTTGAACTGTTCTGTAACCAAAGGTAATGGCTGTTTACGACCCCCGTCCCTTAGAAACAGCTGTTGCCATGTAATCAGTTATTGGAATACAAATGTACATGTATGTACTAGTATAATATTCCATGTGTACTAGTGTAATATTCCATGTGTCAATAAATTTATTGACATATTTATTGTTATATTCATGGACATTAATGACGTATTCATGGACAAATTGATTGACATATTTATTGATATATTCATGGACATTAATGACATTCATGCATAAATTGATTGATATATTATTGACATATTCATGCACATATTCAAAGACAAATTAATGGACATTAATGGACATATTCAATGACATTAATGGAGATATTCATGCAAATATTTTTGAACATATTCATGGGAATATTCATGGATATATTATTGGACATATTCATTGACATTAATAGACATATTCATGGACAATAATAGACATATCTAAGGACATGGAAATATTTGTGGACATAATCATGGACATTAATGGACATATTTATGGTTAAATTCATGGACATATTTATGGACATATTCACAGAGATATTCATGGACAAATGGATATATTTACATTAATGACATACTGTATTAATGTACATATTCATTTCATTAATGACATATTCATGGACATCAATGGACATATTCATGGTCATATTCAGGGACAAATTGATTGACATATTTATGAATATAATCATGTACATATTTATGGACAAATGGATATATTTATGGGCATTAATGACATACTGTATTAATGTACATATTCATGGGCATTATGACATATTCATGGACATGATCATGGACATTAATGACATTCATAGACATATTCATGGACATTAATGAACATATTCATGGAGAAATTGATTGACATATTTATGAATATATTTATGGACATAATGGACAAATAATGGATATATTTATGGACATTAATGACATACTGTATTAATGTCCATATTCATGGACATTAATGACGTATTCATGGTCAAACTGACATATTTATTGACATATTCATGGACATTAATGACATATTCATGGACATTAATGACATTCATGGACATATTCATGGACATATTGATTGAGATATTTATGAATATATTCATGTACATATTTATGGACAAATGGATATATTTATGGACATAATGACAAACTATTAATGTACATATTCATGGACATTGATGACATATTCATGGACATTAATGACATATTCATGGACAAATTGATTGACATATTTATGAATATATTCATGTACATATATATGGACATATATATGGACAAATAATGGATATATTTATGTACATTAATGACATACTCTATTAATGTACATATTCATGGACATTAATGGACATATTCATGGTCAAATTGATTGACATATTTATTGATGTATTCATGGCCATTCATGGATACATTGATTGACATATTGATTGACATATTCATGGTCAAATTGATTGACATATTTATTGATGTATTCATGGCCATTCATGGATACATTGATTGACATATTGATTGACATATTCATGGACAAATTGATTGACATATTTATTGATATATTCATGGACATTTATGACGTATTTAAGGACAAATTGATTGACATATTTATTGATATATTCATGGACATTAATGACATATTCATGGATTAATTGATTGACATATTCATGCACATATTCAAAGACAAATTAATGGACATTAATGGACATATTCAATGACAATGGAGATATTCATGGTCAACAATAGACATATTCATGGACATATTTTTTAACATATTCATGGATATGTTATTGGACATATTCATTGACATTAATAGACATATTCATGGACATATTCAAGGGCAATAATAGACATATCCATGGACATTTTCATGGACATATTCATAGACCTATCAATGGACATTTTCATGGACACATTAATGGACATATCCATGGACATATTCATGGAAAATAATAGATGTATTCATGGACATTAATAGACATATTCATGGACATTAATGGACATATTCATGGATACATTGACATATTGATTGACATATTCATGGACATTAATGATGTATTCATGGACAAATTGACATATTTATTGACATATTCATGGACATTAATGACATATTCATGGACATTAATGACATTCATGGACATTTTCATGGACAAATTGATTAAAATATTTATGAATATATTCATGTACATATTTATGGACAAATGGATATATTTATGGACATGAATGACACTGTATTAATGTACATATTCATGGACATTAATGACATATTCATGGACATTAATGACATATTCATGGACATATTCATGGACATTAATGACATATTCATAGACATATTCCTGGACATTAATGAACATATTCATGGACAAATTGATTGACATATTTATGAATATATTCATATACATATTTATGGACATATTCATGGACAAATATTGGATATATTTATGTACATTAATGACATACTCTATTAATATCCATATTCATGGACATTAATGGACATATTCATGGTCAAATTGATTGACATATTTATTGATGTATTCATGGACATTCATGGACATATTCATGGATACATTGATTGACATATTGATTGACATATTCATGGACAAATTGATTGACATATTTATTGATATATTTATGGACATTAATGACATATTCATGGATAAATTGATTGACATATTCATGGACATATTCATGGTCATATTCAAAGACAAATTAATGGACATTAATGGACATATTCAATGACATTAATGGAGATATTCATGGTTAACAATAGACATATTCATGGACATATTCATGGATATATTATTGGACATATTCATTGACATTAATAGACATATTCATGGACATATTCATGGACAATAGACATATCCATGGACATATTAATGGACATATTCATGGACATATTCATAGACATAACCATGGACATAATCATGGAAATATTCATGGACATTAATAGACATATTCATGGACATTAATAGACATATACATGGACATTAATGGACATTTTTGGACATATTCATAGACAAATTAATGGACATATTCATTTACATTAATGGACATATTTATACACATATTCATGGACATTAATAGACACATTCATGGACATATTCAAAGACAACTTAATGGACATTAATGGACATATTCAATGACATTAATGGAGATATTCATGGCCAATACTAGACATATTCATGGATATATTATTGGACATATCCATTGACAATAATAGACATATTCATGGACAATAATAGACATATCTATGGACATATGGAAATATTCGTGGACATAATCATGGACATTAATGGACATCTTTATGGTTAAATTCATGGACATATTCACAGAGATATTCATGGACAAATAATGGATATATTTATAGACATTAATGACATACTGTATTAATGTACATATTCATGGGCATTAATGACATATTCATGGACATATTCATGGAAAAATTGATTGACATATTTATGAATATATTAATGTACATATTTATGGGCATATTCATGGACAAATAATTTATATATTTATAGACAATAATGACATACTATATTAATGTACATATTCATGGTCAAATTGATTTACATATTTATTGATATATTCATGGGCATTCATCGACATTCATGGACATAGTCATGAATACATTGATTGACGTATTCATGGATATTAATGACGTATTCATGGACAAATGTATTGACATATTTATTGATACATTCATGGACATTAATGACGTATTCATGGACAAATTGACTGACATATTTATTGATATATTCATGGGCAATAATGACATATTCATGGTTAAATTGATTGACATATTATTGACATATTCATGCATATATTCAAAGACAAATTAATGGACATATTCAATGACATTAATGGAGATATTTATGGTCAACAATAGACATATTCATGGATATATTTTTGAATATATTCATGGGAATATTCATGGAAATATTATTGGACATATTCATTGACACTAATAGACATATTCATGGACATATTCATGGACAATAATAGACATATCTAAAAACATAATCATGGACATTAATGGCCATATATGGTTAAATTAATGGACATATTTATGGTTAAATTAATGGACATAATTATGGACATATTAATGGAGATATTCATGGACAAATAATGGATATATTTACATTGATAACATACTGTATTAATGTACATATTCATGGCCATATTCATGGGCATCAATGGACATATTCATGGACATATTCATGGCCAAATTGATTGACATATTTATGAATATATTCATGTACATATTTATGGGCAAATAATGGATATATTTATGGACATTAATGACATACTGTATTAATGTACATATTCTTGGACATGAATGACATATTCATGGACATTAATGACATATTCATAGACATATTCATGGACATTAATGGACATATTCATGGACAAATTGATTGACATATTTATGAATATATTCATGTACATATTTATGGACATATTCATGGACAAATAATGGATATATTTATGGACATTAATGACATACTGTATTAATGTACATATTCATGGACATTAATGACATATTCATGGACATCAATGGACATATTCATGGACAAATTGATTGACATATTTATGATTGTATTAATGTACATATTTATGGACAAATAATGGATATATTTATGGACATTAATGACATACTGTATTAATGTACATATTCATGGACATTAATGGACATATGCATGTACAAATTGACATATTTATTGATGTATTCATGGTCATTCATCGACATTCATGGACATACTCATGGATACATTGATTGACATATTCATGGACATTGATGACGTGTTCATGGACAAATTGATTGACATATTTATTGATATATTCATGGACATTAGTGACATATTCATGGATAAATTGATTGACATATTATTGACATATTCATGGACATATTCATGCTCATATTCAAAGACAAATTAATGGACATTAATGGACATATTCAATGACATTAATGGAGATATTTATGGACAACAATAGACATTCATAGAAATATTTTTGAACATATTCATGGAAATATTTTTGAACATATTCATGGGAATATTCATGGATATATTATTGGATATATTCATTGACATTAATAGACATATTCATGTACAATAATAGACATATCTATGGACATATGGAAATATTTGTGGACATAATCATGGACATTAATGGACATATTTATGGTTAAATTCATGGACATATTTATGGATGGATATTCACAGAGATATTCATGGACAAATCATAGATATATTTACATTAATGACATACGGTATTAATGTACATATTCATGGACATTAATGACATATTCATGGACATCAATGGACATATTCATGGACACATTGATTGACATATTTATGATTGTATTAATGTACATATTTATGGACAAATAATGGATATATTTATGGACATTAATGACATACTGTATTAATGTACATATTCATGGACATTAATGACATATTCATGGGCATATTCATGGACATTAATTGACATATTCATGGACATTAATGGACATATTCATGGACAAATTGATTGACATGTTTATGATTATATTCATGTACATATTTATGGACATATTCATGGACAAATAATGGATATATTTATGGACATTAATGACATACTGCATTAATGTACATATTCATGGACATTAATGGACATATTTATGGACACATTTATTGACATATTTATTGATATATTCATGGACATTCATCCACATTCATGGACATATTCATGAATACATTGATTGACATATTGATTAACATATTCATGGAAATTAATGACGTATTCATGGACAAATGTATTGACATATTTATTGATATATTCATGGACATTAATGACGTATTCATGGACAAATTGATTGACATATTTATTGATATATTCATGGACATTAATGACATATTCATGGATAAATTGATTGACATATTATTGACATATTCATGGACATATTCATGGACATTAATGACGTATTCATGGATAAATTGATAGACATATTGATTGACATATTCATGGACATTAATGGACATTTTGATTTATTCATGGCCATATTCATGGATATATTCATGGTTATATAGTATATTCATGGACATATCCATGAAATTATTTATGGGCATATTCATGGACATATTCATTGACAATAGTCATATTTATGGATATATTCATGTACATATTTATGGATATATTCATGGACATATTCATGGGCATTTTAATAGGCATATTTATGGATTTATTCATGGACATGTTTATCATTTATTCATGGACATTCATGGATAATCATGGGCATATTCATGGACATATTTTCATGGACATATTAATGGAGATATTCATTCAGTGCACGGCTTTTCAAAGCAGGTTTGAAACATGATACTGATAAAGCTTGTTCCCCGGGAATTTTCATGGACACTTTCATGTATATTATTGGACATATTCATGGACATGTTCATGGACGTATTCATGGACACTTTCATGTATATTATTGGACATATTCATGGACATATTCATGGACATGTTCATGGACGTATTCATGGACACTTTCATGTATATTCATGGACATATTCATGGACATATTCATGGACATATTCATGGACATGTTCATGGACGTATTCATGGACACTTTCATGTATATTATTGGACATATTCATGGACATATTCATGGACATATTCATGGACATGTTCATGGACGTATTCATGGACACTTTCATGTATATTCATGGACATATTCATGGACATATTCATGGACATGTTCATGGACATATTCATGGACATATTCATGGACATGTTCATGGACGTATTCATGGACACTTTCATGTATATTATTGGACATATTCATGGACATATTCATGGACATATTCATGGACATGTTCATGGACATATTCATGGACATATTCATGGACATGTTCATGGACGTATTCATGGACACTTTCATGTATATTATTGGACATATTCATGGACATATTCATGGACATATTCATGGACATGTTCATGGACGTATTCATGGACACTTTCTTGTATATTCATGGACATATTCATGGACATATTCATGGACATATTCATGGACATGTTCATGGACGTATTCATGGACACTTTCATGTATATTATTGGACATATTCATGGACATATTCATGGACATGTTCATGGACGTATTCATGGACACTTTCATGTATATTATTGGACATATTCATGGACATATTCATGGACATATTCATGGACATGTTCATGGACGTATTCATGGACACTTTCTTGTATATTCATGGACATATTCATGGACATATTCATGGACATATTCATGGACATGTTCATGGACATATTCATGGACATATTCATGTATATTATTGGACATATTCATGGACATATTCATGGACATATTCATGGACATATTCATGGACATGTTCATGGACATATTCATGGACATATTCATGGACATGTTCATGGACGTATTCATGGACACTTTCATGTATATTCATGGACATATTCATGGACATATTCATGGACATATTCATGGACATGTTCATGGACATATTCATGGACATATTCATGGACATGTTCATGGACGTATTCATGGACACTTTCATGTATATTATTGGACATATTCATGGACATATTCATGGACATATTCATGGACATATTCATGGACATGTTCATGGACATATTCATGGACATATTCATGGACATGTTCATGGACGTATTCATGGACACTTTCATGTATATTCATGGACATATTCATGGACATATTCATGGACATATTCATGGACATGTTCATGGACATATTCATGGACGTATTCATGGACACTTTCATGTATATTATTGGACATATTCATGGACATATTCATGGACATATTCATGGACATATTCATGGACATGTTCATGGACATATTCATGGACATATTCATGGACATGTTCATGGACGTATTCATGGACACTTTCATGTATATTATTGGACATATTCATGGACATATTCATGGACATGTTCATGGACGTATTCATGGACATATTCATGGACATATTTATGGACATATTCATGGACATTCATGGATATTCATGGGCATTTTCATGGACATATTTTCATGGACATATTAATGGAGATATTCATGGACATATTCATTCAGTGCACGGCTTTTCAAAGCAGGTTTGAAACATGATACTGATAAAGCTTGTTCCCCGGGAATTTTCATGGACACTTTCATGTATATTATTGGACATATTCATGGACATATTTATGGACATATTAATGGACATATTAATGGACATATTCATAGATGTATTCATGGACATATTCAAGGACATATTCATGGAGATATTCATGGACATATTCATGGGCATATTCAAGGACATATTCATGGAGATATTCATGGACATATTCATGGGCATATTCAAGGACATATTCATGGACACATTCATAGACATATTCAAGGACATATTCATGGAGATATTCATGGTTATGTTCATGGACATTTTAATAGACATGCAATTTGTTATTCTTATAGCCAGACCTGTGGGTTTATTTCCGAAATGGCTGTCCTCTCTCCTGCAGAACCCAAACACCCGGAGCGTGTCAGAAGAAGCAAAGACTTGAAGGCGGGCGAGCGAGGAGCAGGACTCTGGGGCCGAGGCTGGAATGAGGCAAGCGTGCACACGTAAGTTGTGACTTGTCAATGAGGCCATTATGAGATGGGCGCCGGCGTCCGCGTCCCCCGTCTGGACGCGCTCGGCCTACTCGGCCTTTTGTCCCTCTTGACGCAAACATCGCTGCGATCAGGGTGGTCACAACGATGACATGGAGGTTTACGTCAGGACTGTTCAACTCACAACTTAGAACAACACATAGAGGATCTTTGACACTTGGCCCTCAAAACACCCCAGCTCTCCTGTTATATAGAGGATCTTTGACACTTGGCCCTCAAAACACCCCAGCTCTCCTGTTATATAGAGGATCTTTGACACTTGGCCCTCAAAACACCCCAGCTCTCCTGTCATATAGAGGATCTTTGACACTTGGCCCTCAAAACACCCCAGCTCTCCTGTCATATAGAGGATCTTTGACACTTGGCCCTCAAAACACCCAGCTCTCCTGTTATATAGAGGATCTTTGACACTTGGCCCTCAAAACACCCCAGCTCTCCTGTTATATAGAGGATCTTTGACACTTGGCCCTCAAAACACCCCAGCTCTCCTGTCATATAGAGGATCTTTGACACTTGGACCTTAAAACACCCTAACTCTCCTGTCATATAGAGGATCTTTGACACTTGGCCCTCAAAACACCCCAGCTCTCCTGTTATATAGAGGATCTTTGACACTTGGCCCTTAAAACACCCCAGCTCTCCTGTCATATGAAGGATCTTTGACACCTGTCCCTCAAAACACCCCAGCTCTCCTGTTATATAGAGGATCTTTGACACGTGGCCCTCAAAACACCCCAGCTCTCCTGTCATATAGAGGATCTTTGACACTTGGCCCTCAAAACACCCCAGCTCTCCTGTCATATAGAGGATCTTTGACACTTGGCCCTCAAAACACCCCAGCTCTCCTGTTATATAGAGGATCTTTGACACTTGGCCCTCAAAACACCCCAGCTCTCCTGTTATATAGAGGATCTTTGACACTTGGCCCTCAAAACACCCCAGCTCTCCTGTTATATAGAGGATCTTTGACACTTGGCCCTCAAAACACCCCAGCTCTCCTGTCATATAGAGGATCTTTGACACTTGGCCCTCAAAACACCCCAGCTCTCCTGTCATATAGAGGATCTTTGACACTTGGCCCTCAAAACACCCCAGCTCTCCTGTTATATAGAGGATCTTTGACACTTGGCCCTCAAAACACCCCAGCTCTCCTGTCATATAGAGGATCTTTGACACTTGGCCCTCAAAACACCCCAGCTCTCCTGTCATATAGAGGATCTTTGACACTTGGCCCTCAAAACACCCCAGCTCTCCTGTCATATAGAGGATCTTTGACACTTGGCCCTCAAAACACCCCAGCTCTCCTGTTATATAGAGGATCTTTGACACTTGGCCCTCAAAACACCCCAGCTCTCCTGTCATATAGAGGATCTTTGACACTTGGCCCTCAAAACACCGCAGCTCTCCTGTTAAATAGAGGATCTTTGACACTTGGCACTCAAAACACCCCAGCTCTCCTGTTATATAGAGGATCTTTGACACTTGGCCCTCAAAACACCCCAGCTCTCCTGTTATATAGAGGATCTTTGACACGAGGCCCTCAAAACACCCCAGCTCTCCTGTTATATAGAGGATCTTTGACACGTGGCCCTCAAAACACCCCAGCTCTCCTGTTATATAGAGGATCTTTGACACGTGGCCCTCAAAACACCCCAGCTCTCCTGTCATATAGAGGATCTTTGACACTTGGCCCTCAAAACACCCCAGCTCTCCTGTCATATAGAGGATCTTTGACACTTGGCCCTCAAAACACCCCAGCTCTCCTGTCATATAGAGGATCTTTGACACTTGGCCCTCAAAACACCCCAGCTCTCCTGTTATATAGAGGATCTTTGACACTTGGCCCTCAAAACACCCCAGCTCTCCTGTTATATAGAGGATCTTTGACACTTGACCCTCAAAACACCCCAGCTCTCCTGTTATATAGAGGATCTTTGACACGTGGCCCTCAAAACACCCCAGCTCTCCTGTTATATAGAGGATCTTTGACACTTGGACCTTAAAACACCCTAACTCTCCTGTCTTATAGAGGATCTTTGACACTTGGCCCTAAAAACACCCCAGCTCTCCTGTCATATAGAGGATCTTTGACACTTGGCCCTTAAAACACCCCAGCTCTCCTGTCATATGAAGGATCTTTGACACCTGTCCCTCAAAACACCCCAGCTCTCCTGTTATATAGAGGATCTTTGACACTTGGCCCTCAAAACACCCCAGCTCTCCTGTCATATAGAGGATCTTTGACACTTGGCCCTCAAAACACCCCAGCTCTCCTGTCATATAGAGGATCTTTGACACTTGGCCCTCAAAACATCCCAGCTCTCCTGTTATATAGAGGATCTTTGACACTTGGCCCTCAAAACACCCCAGCTCTCCTGGTATATAGAGGATCTTTGACACTTGGCCCTCAAAACACCCCAGCTCTCCTGTCATATAGAGGATCTTTGACACTTGGCCCTCAAAACACCCCAGCTCTCCTGTTATATAGAGGATCTTTGACACTTGGCCCTCAAAACACCCCAGCTCTCCTGTTATATAGAGGATCTTTGACACTTGGCCCTCAAAACACCCCAGCTCTCCTGTCATATAGAGGATCTTTGACACTTGGCCCTCAAAACACCCCAGCTCTCCTGTCATATAGAGGATCTTTGACACTTGGCCCTCAAAACACCCCAGCTCTCCTGTTATATAGAGGATCTTTGACACTTGGCCCTCAAAACACCCCAGCTCTCCTGTCATATAGAGGATCTTTGACACTTGGCCCTCAAAACACCCCAGCTCTCCTGTCATATAGAGGATCTTTGACACTTGGCCCTCAAAACACCCCAGCTCTCCTGTCATATAGAGGATCTTTGACACTTGGCCCTCAAAACACCCCAGCTCTCCTGTTATATAGAGG
Organism: Entelurus aequoreus; assembly: GCF_033978785.1. Taxonomy (NCBI): domain Eukaryota; kingdom Metazoa; phylum Chordata; class Actinopteri; order Syngnathiformes; family Syngnathidae; genus Entelurus; species Entelurus aequoreus. Next base: position 27,223,120 of record NC_084750.1, on the reverse strand, counting down.
ATCTTTGACACTTGGCCCTCAAAACACCCCAGCTCTCCTGTCATATAGAGGATCTTTGACACTTGGCCCTCAAAACACCGCAGCTCTCCTGTTAAATAGAGGATCTTTGACACTTGGCACTCAAAACACCCCAGCTCTCCTGTTATATAGAGGATCTTTGACACTTGGCCCTCAAAACACCCCAGCTCTCCTGTTATATAGAGGATCTTTGACACGAGGCCCTCAAAACACCCCAGCTCTCCTGTTATATAGAGGATCTTTGACACGTGGCCCTCAAAACACCCCAGCTCTCCTGTTATATAGAGGATCTTTGACACGTGGCCCTCAAAACACCCCAGCTCTCCTGTCATATAGAGGATCTTTGACACTTGGCCCTCAAAACACCCCAGCTCTCCTGTCATATAGAGGATCTTTGACACTTGGCCCTCAAAACACCCCAGCTCTCCTGCCATATAGAGGATCTTTGACACTTGGCCCTCAAAACACCCCAGCTCTCCTGTTATATAGAGGATCTTTGACACTTGGCCCTCAAAACACCCCAGCTCTCCTGTTATATAGAGGATCTTTGACACTTGACCCTCAAAACACCCCAGCTCTCCTGTTATATAGAGGATCTTTGACACGTGGCCCTCAAAACACCCCAGCTCTCCTGTCATATAGAGGATCTTTGACACTTGGCCCTCAAAACACCCCAGCTCTCCTGTTATATAGAGGATCTTTGACACGTGGCCCTCAAAACACCCCAGCTCTCCTGTCATATAGAGGATCTTTGACACTTGGCCCTCAAAACACCCCAGCTCTCCTGTCATATAGAGGATCTTTGACACTTGGCCCTCAAAACACCCCAGCTCTCCTGTCATATAGAGGATCTTTGACACTTGGCCCTCAAAACACCCCAGCTCTCCTGTTATATAGAGGATCTTTGACACTTGGCCCTCAAAACACCCCAGCTCTCCTGTTATATAGAGGATCTTTGACACTTGACCCTCAAAACACCCCAGCTCTCCTGTTATATAGAGGATCTTTGACACGTGGCCCTCAAAACACCCCAGCTCTCCTGTTATATAGAGGATCTTTGACACTTGGACCTTAAAACACCCTAACTCTCCTGTCTTATAGAGGATCTTTGACACTTGGCCCTAAAAACACCCCAGCTCTCCTGTTATATAGAGGATCTTTGACACTTGGCCCTTAAAACACCCCAGCTCTCCTGTCATATGAAGGATCTTTGACACCTGTCCCTCAAAACACCCCAGCACTCCTGTTAGAGGATCTTTACGGCGTAGGGCCTTAAAACCAGGACAGCGCTCCTTCCTATAAAGGATCTTTTGCTAAAAATATTTTTCAGTGGTCCTTAAAAGTTTTTCCAGGCTATTCAACTGGTGGCCCCCGGGAATGACGCTAGTCCGGCCCCCAAGTTCAGTTCCGAACGTGAAAGACAAAGATTTTTGCAGCAAATGCCTAAAAACATGAGAGCAAGGGTTCTTAACCTCTTGCACCTCGGGGCCCAACTTTTCCACAACATAGGGGCCCAGGGCCCACTCATATATAAACGCAAAGTTAGTAATCTTACCCTTGATTTTAATCATATTCAACAAAGGTCTCTAAATGTTGCATGTCTGCTGCCATCTAGTGGGCGTTATGAGTAAATCAGTTTAAAGACTATTGGAAGTACTTTATGACAATTGAACAGAATTGAGTAATGATACAATCCAAACAACCTTCCCTAGTCATGGTGCAAGAAAAAAAATGCAAGTAACATCAAGGTCACAGATTACATAACCTGCTCACTGACACATTGTGGTTTAATGAAAAACGTCCGAACATCATAAAAAAAATTTGAGTGCATGATGGGAAAAATGCAAAACACTCTCCACACTTATCCATGTTTGTCGCATTTTAGCTGCTTGATATTTCTGATTGGTTACAAAACTTTAAGAAGGTCGAAGTAAACAAGGTGGAGTCAAACTTTCACATACTCCTAATATCAAATTATATTAATTATATATCCATTTTATTAATATAATATTTACACACACACATATATGTGTATACATAAATGTATGTATGTATATATACATATGTGTGTGTATATATGTATATGTATATATATGTGTGTGTATATGTATATATGTATATTTATATGTATATATGTATATGTATGTATATAGGCACAGTATATGTATATATATGTATATGTATATACAGTATGTATATACATATCTGTATATGTTTGTATATAGATAGATAGTACTTTATTGATTCCTTCAGGAGAGATCCCTCAGGAAAATTAAAAAGTATATGTATAAGTATGTACATATATACATGTATACTGTATGTATACATATGTATATGCACATATGTATGTGTATATATATATATATATATACATATAGTCGCAATCAAAAGTTTACATACACTTGTAAGTATGTACATATATACATGTATACTGTATGTATACATATGTATATGCACATATGTATGTATATATATATATATATATATATATATATATATATATATATATATATATATATATATATATATATATATATATATATATAGTCGCAATCAAAAGTTTACATACACTTGTAAAGAACATAATGTCATGGCTGTCTTGAGTATCCAATAATTTCTACAACTCTTATTTTTTTGTGATAGAGTGATTGGAGCACATACTTGTTGGTCTCACATTTTCAGTAGACCCATAATACATTCATAAAAGAACCAAACTTCATGAATGTTTTTGGGGACCAACAAGTATGTGCTCCAATCACTCTATCACAAAAAAATAAGAGTTGTAGACATTATTGGATACTCAAGACAGCCATGACATTATGTTCTTTACAAGTGTATGTAAACTTTTGATCGTGACTGTATATATATATATATATATATATATATATATATATATATATATATATATATATATATATATATATATATATATATATATATACATGTTATTGTAATTTATGTTTTTGTGAAGTAAAAGATTTAAGAAGATAATAATAATAATAATAATAATAATTAGTGAAACTTAATGCATGCCTGAGCCGCATCACTTCTGAGATTGAAACATTGAGTGTTGACTAATATCACTCGAGATGCGTTCGCCATTGCAATCCACTCTTCGGGCTGACCATCTGCACACGCCGGCTGCCCCAACGTGACGCATAAATCCTCTCCTCGGAGCTCATGCAATCGTGCACGCTCGAGGCTCCGTGTTCAGAAAGTTGAAAGGCAGCTCTCTTTATGTGCACTTTCACTTGACCACAGTAGTTGACATTGTTATGGACGTGTAGCTCCACTTGTCCATTGAGCACACGGCGTCAGGAGTCCACCCACACGGAGCTGACGCGTCGCGTCAACACTGAGCGTCTTTCATTCTGCGGGCTGACGTGACGAGGGGCAAACTGACAAACCAGCTCGCCGTGCGACGTCACACTGAGCACGCCGTGCCTTCCCGTGGACTTCAACGCTCGTCGGCGCGGGCCCTCTGGTCGTGTGTGGATGCAATCAGCTCAACACTGCGTTGCACCAAACTCTGACCGATGGTGGTCTTGGTTCACTTGCCTCAAAGACCCGGGCTCGTGTTGAAATGAGCATGCAGAAATAACACATGGAAATGTGTTGGAAGTGCTGACTCAGCTCTTTAAAAAGTGTGTTTTAAAAGCTTTTGTTGAACTCTAACCGGGCGAATATAGCAGAAAGGACAAACATATTCCACCCGGCGAACGGCATTTTGGTTTGGAATACACCAGGGGTGTCCAAACTTTTTCCACCGAGGGCCGCACACTGAAAAATCAGAGCAAGAAGGGGCCATTTTGATATTTTTTATTTAAAAAAACAATACAATATATGTATAAAAAATATACATTTAGGCCTCCACTCAAGCTTGATCCCGGGTACCCCAAAGGGTTTTGGTCAAAAAAATATAAAGAATGTGTCATTATTCAGTATTATTATTTTTTATTATTATTCAAGTTTTAAATCCCTAGATAAACATTAGGTCTATCTGTCAATATAACGTTTTTAAAGATTTAAGTTGTACGCTCTTTTTGTCAAAGAAAACCAATTTTTTTATGGAAAAAACACAAAATATGCAATATTTTCACCCAATAAAATTTTTAAGTGGAATATTTGAGATTATATAATAATTGGAGCCTTAAAAGGGTCAATAACTCATAACAACATTGATTTTAATTCATTATTATTTTTTGAGCAACGACACTTAAAAACAAATCACACTAACATTATTGGGGACCCAAAAGGGTCCTACTCATTAAAGTGTTAAAAAATAAATCATACATTTTTTTTACTGTTTACTTTTAACACAATAATCTCAACTTCAGATCTATCCGGCAATTATACATTTTATTGTTGTTTATGTTTTTTGTTTGTTCGTTTGAGGCCCTTCTTTAAAAAAAACAGCTCAGTTTTTTATATGGCAGACACAAAATATGCAACATTTTCCCCAAAAAATATCTCAAAGTGGAATATTTAATGTGACGTAATTGGAGCCTTGAATAGGTCAATAATTCATAATGACATTGATTTTCATTCATTATTATTTTTTAAAGAAAGAAACAGCCTGCATGGCAGCTTTGTGTGATTAGAGTAAACATTGCAACATTTCCTTGTTACATTTCACCTGTTTGCTCCTTTATACCATTTTGTATGTTTTTAATTTTTTCCAATCGTATTTTTAAAATGTGCCGTGGGGCCGTTAAAAAATGACCCCCGGGCCGCACTTTGGACACCCCTGGAATACACGATCGGTACTTCAGGATACCAGTTGGCTCTTAAGTCAAATCAACGTCAGCCATTTGATGAATTAAAATCAACATCAAAATTCATAAGTTCTAAAGAAAAACTAACTTTTAGGTAAGAAATAATGTATGAAAAACAACACAATAGAATGTACGGCAGTAGTGTAATACTAATGTACAGTACTAGAGGTGCAACAATACAGTACAGTCCATTTTTAGTTTTTTGTGTTAAGAGGAACAACTTTTCTTCCTATCAAAAGAAACAAAGTATCACTCAGTACGTGTCCATGCACTAAATTAGTCCATCCATCCATCCATCCATCCATCTTCTTCTGCTTATCTGAAGATGGGTCGCGGCGGCAGCAGCCTAAGGCCCCTTCTACACTAAGCCACTAAATCCCACCTAACCTTATCCGTGTCCACACACACACACAATGGTCGTTTAAGACCCCCTCCTCCCCTCCGTCTGCTGGCTCAACGCGACCTAGTACGCATCCGCGAAAATAATGCGCGCGTCATAGTCACCTCTGACCTGGAAGTGTATCCTTACCCTGTGTTTCAATGTAGACTATTGCCACATTTCTTTTAACAGTAAACCTTGCTGGCCTCACCATCAGCAGCTGTTAGACTATTGTAGTGAATCACATCTGAGCCATCTTACATGAATCATATCTTTAATGGATGTGTGAAAGTAAACAATGTGATAAAGAACATTTTACAACAATAATAGATATCTGGTCAGGACACTGTGCTTGAAGGCTGAAATTGGCGGTCGTACTTGACGGCTTCACAATAGTTATGGAATACAAAACTGTACGTTGAGTAATCGCTCGACATACATCGCGGACAATAACTAGTAATAGTCTGCTTTGCCAGTCCAAATGTATTCTCTGTTTTTCGTAGTCTGTTGTTGTCTCCCAATCGACAAATAGACAAAGTTTTTCACTAAGTAGAATCACAGCTGACCTGGACATTCGAAAGTTCTCTTGCCGTTCAGCTGGCACAACACACTCGTTGACAAACATATCCCATCAGACCGCCGTTCTTCCAGGCCTTATCCAAAACCGTCGCTCAACCGTCTATGTTGCCGTCTGAGATGTGTTGTATCCTAAATAGCTGCAATCGCGCATTTGCTTCTCTTAAGGTATTCATGTGTGATTTCCACACAGGCTGTCATGTCTGGATGACTAGCCTCCATCTTTCTGGCATCACTTCCTCTCCGAACTCAATTTGTAAACGATCAATGAGTCCATACTAAGCTAAGAGCCGGAGATTCAAGAAATACACGGCACATTTACCCGTGTAAAAAATTGTCTGAGTTAGGGAACCTTAAACGCTGATTTAGTGTGGCTAAATATTTATTTGTTTAAGGGGTTATCCGTCTTAGTGTAGACATAGTCTAAGCAAAGACTTCCCTCTCCCCAGCTACTTTGTCCAGTTCTTCCCGGGGTATCCCGAGGCGTTCCCAGGCCAGCTGGGAGACACAGTCTCTCCACCGTGTCCTGGGTCTTCTTCTACCGGTTGGACGCGCCCTAAACACCTGCCCTGAACCACCTCATCTACCTCCTCTCGATGTGGAGGAGCAGCAGCTTTACTCTGAGCTCCCGAATGACAGAGCTTCTCACCCTATCTCTAAGGGAGAGCTCCGCCACTCGACGGAGGAAACTCATTTTGGCTGCTTGTACCTGTGATCTTGTCCTTTTGGTCAAAACTCATGACCATAGGCGCAGATAGGAAGGTAGATAGACTGGTAAATAGAGGGCTTTGCCTTCTGGTTTAGCTCCTTTTTCACCACGACGGACCAATGCAGGGTCTGCATCACTGCAGACGCAGACACTCCAAAGTTTTCTTTCCATTGTCTGTCCAAAAATTCCTTCAAAACAACTCTCTTGAGTCTCGCCCACCAGTCTTCGCTTCGGACCTGCGTTCTCCAATCCAGCAACTCCGAGACCTTCTCTGTAGTAGCGTCATGTTCGTAGTGCAATCTAAGACAATCGCGGTCTGCGATTTAACATCAGCATAGCCATCAAACATCTAATATTTGTCATCTGTGCCAATATTACAGCGGACAGATAATATTGTCAGAAAGATAATCTTGTTTTGGTGTGACGACATAGATCAACCGGAAAATAGATACATTTATCTGGGCTAAAAGGAAATAAGCGCCCTCCAGTGTATGGGAGACACACTTCGTGTGACCAATCGTCGCATCGGTGAGAGCGCATGGACTTTTGGACTTCACAAGTGGGTGTGAAAATACAGAAAACCGAGCTATTTGAGAAATCTGACTAATTTAGTGCATGGAAACGTAACACACAAGAGTACGGAAAATTTGTATCGTTGAGTACAGGTATTGATTCCCAGATACAGAGGAATTGGTACTATATCGGTACAAATGTGAACAGTACACATCCGTAGCTGTTGAATCCCTAATATTTATATTGGATGGTGGACTTCTACGGTATCTCCTTCCAGCCTCTTCTTCGTTAAACACACCGGCAGCAGCTCCTCCATATTTTCATGGATAAATGCCCGCCGTTTAGATGCTATTTTAATGTCCTGGACTAACGTTATTGACTCATTCTGCTCCGTATGGTGCAGACGAGCAGTGCTACGCTCCAACTGCTTCCCCAAGTTAGCTTAGTCCGCGCTCTGTCATGTTTTTGATGATTTAATTCTTTAACTCAACGAATATAATCCACTTCTTCTTTCCAGCACTGTCCTTCATACTTACTGTTTTCCTTTCAATCTCTAGCTATAAGCTAATGGTTGTGAGTAAGACGGAATGTTCTAGTCGGATCTTACAGTGTTCACTGTGATATTTACTACGCCAACTAGTGGTGGATAGGATCGCAACACAAATTTTCGCTCGCAACTTTAGGCATAACAATTAGCCAAGAGACAGCTCGTATTTTAGAACAGTCAAAAGTCTGGGTACTACAGTACTTGAGCTGCCCAGTCAAGTCCTTGCTTTATGTTCTTTACGGTGCAGCCTTTGGTCACATGACTAAAATACCAGCGTGAACGCTAAGCCCAATTGCACACCATGTATCTTTAAAAATATATACATTATGTCCGGTCCACTACAAGTGTGAAAGTAATCTCATTTGAGTATTATGTTTCTGGAGATGTGGGGCGTGATGACACTCTTAACTTGTATTGTTCCAGAGAAAACGGTTGACAAGCTGCTTGGGTGTGAGTGACCGCCCACCAGTGAAGTGCCTCTTCCTGCCAAACATCTGTTTGTTTTGAAACGTCACAATTCAAAGGTATTCCAGCTGCTTGTACTGATACACGCATTTTAAACACAGTATTTGTCACAGTAACAATCTGTCCCAGCGTCAAACTGTTGCATCATACAAACTCTAATAGCTAGTACAGTTAGGGCTGTATTTGACTACTTTGTGGTACAATCTGATTTGTTTGATGTATTTTTTTAAAGAGCACAGCTTACGGCGATCCCCCCCCCCCCCCCAAAAAAGGATCTCTTTGTGAACTAAAAAAAAAACCCACTCCAATGAACAAAGAAACACGGCAGAGATTGGATAGTTTGGTGAGGTCCTCGGTCTACTGGGAACTGGCTTCAACTCTGACAGAGCACAGAGAAAACGATTAAACTTGACTATTTAGATCAGGGGTGCCCAAGGGTAAAATGTGCCAATGACCCACAAGCCGAACAGCACGGTCGTTAGTGGTTAGTAAGAAGGTCCTGGGTTCGATCCCCGGGCTCGGGGTCCTTCTGTGTGGAGTTTGCATGTTCCCCCTGTGACTGCGTGGGTGCCATCCAAAGACATGCACTTGGGGATAGGTTGATTGGCAACACTAAATTGTCTTCTGTGTCTTGCATGTATGGAAAATTGTTTGTAAAAAACTTACATCCTAAGATTTTGAAGTAGCATTGGACTGTTGACTTATTTTCTACCAAGTCACAGTTGGGTTCAAATCAAAGCTCCTCTCATGTTTATAAGTGTGAGAAGGTGGAAATGACTCAGGCTGTAAATGACGAAGGTGATGATTATGTGGTATAACTAACAGGATATTGTATGTTCCAGAGACCATGTGGTGTTTGACGCTGCTGTTACCGCTCCTGTTAATCATCAATGGTAAGAAACTCTTATTGGATGGTACAGCAATTCTAAGACCGTCAAGCATGCCTTAGTTTTACTTCTACTTGTAGACGTCGCTTCCCAGTGGACCGTCTGGTTACCGCGGGACATCTCGGCCATGACCAACACATGCGTTGTCATCCCATGCACGTTCATGTACCCGTCCGGCGTCAGGCCGTACCGTGGCGTTCACGGCGTCTGGTATTATGGCCAGCCCTACCCTCAACTCTTTCCGCCGGTCGTGGCCAAGTCACGCACGGATGTCGTACATGAGAGCTACAAGGGTCGCACCAAATTGCTGGGGGACCTCCAACAGAGGAACTGCACCTTGCTCATCAACAGCGTCGGACCAGAACACTCAGGGAGATACTACTTCCGGGCAGACCTCGGCGGTGCAAACGTGTACACCTTTCCGGACTTTGCTGAACTCAAAGTTCTGGGTAAGACACAATACAATACATTTAATGGACCATACTCTTGGGAAACTACTACAGGAAGGAAAAGTCTTAATGTCTTTCACTCTTCTTGGAAGACTATTTCCAAGATTCCCCAAAGTGTCGCACCACAAATATCCAAAATGTCTTCTTAAAAAGAAATATTAAGAGTCAGAGGTCGAGTCAATTGTCAGATTGATTGAAAGTGTTGCATCTTCTAACAATATTGTTCTGTCTTCAGAACAACCCAGCATCGATGTCCCAGAGGAGATAGTCAGCGACGAGAGTCTGGAGCTGACATGCTACGCTCCTGATAACTGCCCCGACTTGACCCCTGAGATCCAGTGGATGTACACGGACTACCTGCCTGACCCGGAGTTCAGCTCGGACTACGCGGAGGAGGGCAACACCGCGGTAGTGTCCAGCACCCTGACATTTACGCCCAGGCCGGTGCACAACGGTCAGTTGCTG
>NC_084750.1:27200837-27208337 GCF_033978785.1 Entelurus aequoreus | reverse complement strand
TGATGAAATCTTAACATTGCAACACATGCTAATACGGCCGGGTTAGATTAGTAAAGTGTAATTTTAAATTTCCCGCGAAATATTCTGCTGAAAACGTCTCGGTATGATGACGTTTGTGCGTGACGTCACGGATTGTGCAGACATATTGGGACAGCATTGTGGCCAGCTATTAAGTCGTCTGTTTTCGTCGCAAAATTCCACAGTATTCTGGACATCTGTGTTGGTGAATCTTTTGCAATTTTTTCAATGAACAATGAAGACAGCAAAGAAGAAAGCTGTAGGTGGGATCGGTGTATTAGCGGCTGGCTACAGCAACACAACCAGGAGGACTTTGAGTTGGATAGCAGACGCGCTACCGTGAGTACGCAGCTTTGGCTTCCAAACATTTGATCGCTTGCCCGTACGTGCGTGCCGCTATGTGCATGTCACGTACGTAACTTTGGGGAAATATATGTGCTGTATGAACTTTACGGAGGTGAACAGTACTTTGGGCTGTAGGATTGAGTGTGTTGTGCGGGTGTTTGATTAGTATTGGTGGGTTATATGGACGGGAGGGGGGAGGTGTTTGTTATGCGGATTAATTTGTGGCATATTAAACATAAGCCTGGTTGTGTTGTGGCTAATAGAGTATATATATGTCTTGTGTTTATTTACTGTTGTAGTCATTCCCAGCTGAATATCAGGTCCCACCCGCCTCTCACAGCATCTTCCCTATCTGAATCGCTTCCACTGCCCTCTAATCCTTCACTCTCACTGTCCTCATCCACGAATCTTTCATCCTCGCTCAAATTAATGGGGTAATCGTCGCTTTCTCGGTCCGAATCACTCTCGCTGCTGGTGGCCATGATTGTAAACAATGTGCAGATGTGAGGCGCTCCACAACCTGTGAAGTCACGCTACTTCCAGTACAGGCAAGGCTTCAGCGACCAAAAGTGGCGAACTTTATCGTCGATGTTCTCTACTAAATCCTTTCAGCAAAAATATGGCAATATCGCGAAATGATCAAGTATGACACATAGAATGGACCTGCTATCCCCGTTTAAATTTGAAAATTTCATTTCAGTAGGCCTTTAAGGTTAGCCGCATGTGGCCCCCGGGCCTTAATTTGCCCAGGTCTGCTTTAGGGGCTCCGTGTTGTTTGACCCATTTCACTTGATCAGACCTTTTCTAACATTCCACACTACAAAATAACACAAATATGTGTGATTCCTGCTGATATATTGGACCGATATTGGTATTGTACCGGAAGAAGAAAAAAGTTGTATCGGTACATTTTGAATTTGGATCATCACAACTCCTCCCTCCTTTGCAGAAAAGTACTTGATGGCCGTGATCGTGGGCACGATCGGAGGAGTGGCGGTCATCGCCTTCATCATCGCAGCAGTCCGATACGTCGGCCACAACAACAAGAAGTGAGTACGAAAGGGCAAACAATGGGAGATGTGAGGCAGAGCTAGTCTTGTTCGTCCAACCCCGGGAACACTTAAGCCTCGTCATCCATTCTAAAACATTTAGGAGTGAAAGTGAGGTTGTTGTATCTCAGAGCAGTCGGGGTCCGGCCTTGTCGGAGTCCTCGGACGTCCACTCTCTGACGGAGAGGACTAACTCTTATATTCTCAGGCATGAATTCCCGCCCTCACACTGCTTTTGTATCCGTGACTCACTAAAAACAACACAAGTTAACCAGGTTGCTTTGTTTTAGCCCAGTAATTCGGACCCCCCCTCCACCCCCCAAATTCCAATCTGCCCCGAATCAGACGAGTGCGACTAAACCCATCCAATTAACGACGCGACTCACATCCATAGCATAACCCGACGGAGCGTGTTTTAAAATGGATGCCCAGGCTTGGCGTGTCGCCCTGCGGTGGCGTCAGCGGAGTCTGACCATGTGACTCCGTCCCCCCCTTCCACCCCCCCTCCACCCCCTAGAGAGAATGGCTATCCTAGGCAGGACGTGGTACTGGAGAACCCCGCTTTGTACTACAGCGCGGCCAAGAAGGACAAACAAAATCTGAGGAAGAAAGTGGTGAGACATGCTGATGTTGCATGACCGTTCGCTCCTTGTTTTTGGGGAAAGTTACGAGTCGTGGAGTTTGTCAAATTGACCCCCCCCCCCCCCACCCATCCTCCAGTGCAGGCATCTCTCCCACTAGTTGACCTTTTGGAAACACTGTTTTCTCCTGCTTTCATCGCTTCTCTGCGTTTCTTCTGTCTCTTCTTTCTCTCCCTAACTCCTGCACAGCTTAAGACAGAGCTGTTGGGCTCAAAGTTTAACTCCATTCTAGAGGAGACCACGGTAAGGTTCCGAAAAGAAAGCCCGCCACACGCCGTTTTTTTTATTTTTTGGTGACGCATCCTCGCTTGCGTTTTCTGCACGCCGTTTGTTTTTCGCACCACCGTCTGCATGGCCGCCTCTCCACGGAGTTAAGTTTGTGCCTTGATTTTGAGGTCGCAAATGCAGATTTGTTTAGCACATTTTGCAAGCACATACAGTCGTGATCAAAAGTTTACATACACTTGTAAAGAACATAATGTCATGGCTGTCTTGAGTTTCCAATAATTTCTTCAACTCTTACTTTTTTGTGATAGAGTGATTGGAGCACATAATTGTTGGTCACAAAAACATTCATGAAGTTTGGTTCTTTTATGAATTTATTATGGCTCTACTGAAAATGTGACCAAATCTGCTGGGTCAAAAGTATTCGTACAGCAATGTTAATATTTGGTTACATGTCCCTTGGCAAGTTTCACTGCAATAAGGCGCTTTTGGTAGCCATCCACAAGCTTCTGGTGGAATTTTCTCACTGACTTGGGACCATTGCAAAATTATGTGCGTCCCAAAGTCACCAGCCTTGGCGTCACTATAGACAGCGATTTTAAATTTGACAAACAAGTCAATGGCGTTATAAAATCGTGTTTTTATCATCTTCGTCTTTTAGTAAAGGTAAAACCATTTTTATCTTTTAACCTTTTTGAACAAGTCGTGCATGTTTTTTATTTCAAGTCGCCTGGACTACTGCAATGCACTTTATGCTGGCATTAGCCAAAAAGCTCTCTCCAGGTTGCAGTTAGTCCAGAACGTGGCAGCACGACTTTTAACAGGGGCCAGGAAACGCGAGCATACAACCCCAATTCTTCGGAGTTTGCACTGGCTCCCTGTTCATTTTAGAATTGATTTTAAAACCTTGCTGTTTGTTTTTAAAGCTTTACATGGACTGGCACCTCAGTATATCTCGGACCTCATCCAAATTTACACTACTGCGTGCGCTCTGAGGTCCGAGAGCCAGCTCCAGCTCGTGGTGCCCAGGACGAGACTTAAAACCAGGGGAGACACGGCCTTCTCTGTGGTCGGCCCTAAACTCTGGAACACTCTGCCCCTCCATGTTCAAACTGCTCCCACAGTGGAGTGTTTTAAGTCCCGTCTTAAGGCCCACTTTTATTCTTTGGCTTTTAACACTACGTGAGTTGTGTGGTCTTCTGTCCTCTGTGTTTTTTTTTAATCAATTTTGATGTCTATTTTACTGTTTTAATTGGTTTTACCCTCTAAAATCGTTTTTAATCATATTTATTTTTTATATTGTTTTTGTATTGGTTTTCTATTCATTTATTCTTTGTTTTTATTCAGTCATTGGTGTAGCATAATATTGTTTTTAATATTGCTTTTAACATGGCTGTGCAGCACTTTGGAAACATTCTTGTTGTGTAAATGTGCTATATAAATAAAGTGGATTGGATTGGATTGGATTTTTGACCACTCCTCTTGACAAAATTGGTGCAGTTCAGCTAAAAGTGTTGGTTTTCTGGCATGGACTTGTTTCTTCAGCATTGTCCACACGTTTAAGTCAGGACTTTGGGAAGGCCATTCTAAAACCTTAATTCTAGCCTGATTATCCATTCCTTTACCACTTTTGACATGAGTTTGGGGTCATTGTCCTGTTGGAACACCCAACTGAGCCCAAGACCCAACCTCCGAGCTGATGATTTTAGGTTGTCCTGAAGGATTTGGAGGTAATCCTCCTTTTTTATTGTCCCATTTACTGGTTATTGTGGCCAAATAGCCCAAAAATTGAGCTGTTTGGCCACAATACCCAGCAATATGTTTGGAGAAGAAAAGGTGAGGCCTTTAATTCACCTAGCGTCGAGCATTGTGGTAGTAGTATTATGCTCTGGGCCTGTTTTGCTGCCAATGGAACTGGTGCTTTACAGAGAGTAAATGGGACAATGAAAAAGGAGGATTACCTCCAAATTCTTCAGGACAACCTAAAATCATCAGCCCGGAGGTTGGGTCTTGGTTGCAGTTGGGTGTTCCAACAGGACAATGACCCCAAACACACGTCAAAAGTGGTAAAGGAAAAATCAGGCTAGAATGAAGGTTTTAGAATGGCCTTCCCAAAGTCCTGACTTAAACGTGTGGACAATGCTGAAGAAACAAGTCCATGCCAGAAAACCAACACTTTTCGCTGAACTGCACCAATTTTGTCAAGAGGAGTGGTCAAAAATTCAACCAGAAGCTTGTGGATGGCTACCAAAAGCGCCTTATTGCAGTGAAACTTGCCAAGGGACATGTAACCAAATATTAACATCGCTGTATGTATACTTTTGACCCAGCAGATTTGCTCACATTTTCAGTAGACCCATAATAAATTCATAAAAGAACCAAACTTCATGAATGTTTTTGTGACAAAACAAGTATGTGCTCCAATCACTCTATCACAAAAAAATAAGAGTTGTAGAAATTATTGGAAACTCAAGACAGCCATGACATTATGTTCTTTACAAGTGTATGTAAACTTTTGATCGCGAACTGTACACGAAAATGAATTCAACGGAAACATGGATTCACCGGTAACAGAGTCAATAAAAGAGGACCAAGAGCAAGTTGGTGCAGCACGACCACACAGGTAAGTTGTTTTATTAATTCGGTTATTTGAACCTGAACATTTTATAAACATTGTGGTATAAAGTTTCCTGTATAATCAGTGTCAGAGCTTGGTCCGCATTGCCGGCGATAGGTCGGACCCGTTTCCAGTGAGGGTTGGACTCCGCCAGGTCTGCCCTTTGGCACCGATTCCGGTCATAACTTTTATGGACAGAATTTCTAGGCGCAGTCAGGGCGTTGAGGGGATCTGGTTTGGTGGCTGTAGGATTGGGTCTCTGCTTTTTGATAGTTAAAGTTAAAGTCCCAACGATAGTCACACACACACTACGTGTGGTGAAATTATCCTCTGCATTTGACCCATCCCCATGTTCACCACCTGTGAGGTGAGGGGAGCAGTGAGCAGCAGCGGTGGCCGCGCTCGGGAATCATTTGGTGATTTAACACCCAATTCCAACCCTTGATGCTGAGTGCCAAGCAGGGAGGCAATGGCTCCCATTTTTATAGTCTTTGGTATGAACTCACGATCTTCCAGTCTCAGGACGGACACTCTAACTACAAGGCCACTGAGCAGATTTCTGCAGATGATGTGGTCCTGATGGCTTCATCTGGCCAGGATCTTCAGCTCTCACTGAATCAGTTCGCAGCCGCGTATTAAGGGACTGGGATGAGAATCAGCACCTCCAAGTCCGAGTCCACGGTTCTCGCCCGGTAAAGGGTGGAGTGCCATCTCCGGGTTGGCGAGATCTCGCCCCATGTGGAGGAGTTCAAGTACCTCAGAGTCTTGTTCACGAGTGAGGGAAGAGTGGATCGTGAGATGCGATGCGGCGTCTGCAGTGGTGAGGACCCTGTATCGATCCGTCGTGGATTTACCAGTCGATTTACGTTCCCATCCTCACCCATGGTCATGGGCTTTGGGTTATGACCGAAAGGACAAGATCACGGGTACAAGCGGCTGAAATGTGTTTCCTCCGTCGGGTGGCCTGAGCTCAAAGGGAAGCCACTGCTCCTCCACATCGAGAAGAGCCAGATAAGGTGGTTCGGGCATCAGGTCAGAATGCCCCCCCCGAAAGCCTCCCTGGGGAGGTGTTTAGGGCACGTCTGATCGGTAAGAGGCCACGGGGAAGACCCAGGACACGTTGGGGGGACTATGTCTACCAGTTGGCCTGGGAACGCCTCAGGATCCCCCAAGAGGAGCTGGACATGGACAAAGTGAAGTGAAGTATATTTATATAGCGCTTTTCTCTAGTGACTCAAAGCGCTTTACATGGTGAAAACCCAATATCTAAGTTACATTTAAACCAGTGTGGGTGGCACTGGGAGCAGGTGGGTAAAGTGTCTTGCCCAAGGACACAACGGCAGTGACTAAGATGGCGGAAGCGGGGGATCGAACCTGCAACCCTCAAGTTGCTGGCACAGCCACTCTACCAACCGAGCTATACCGCCCTAAGTGGCTGGGGAGAGGGAATTTCGGGCTTCTCTACTTAGGCTGCTGCCCCCGCGACCCGACCTCGGATAAGCGGAAGAAGATGGATGGCTTAAAGCAGTGGTCCCCAACCACCGGGCCGCGGCCCGACCGATTGGCACAAGAATTTTTTATTTTATTTTATTATTTTTTTTATTAAATCAACATAAAAAACACAATATATACATTATATAGCAATATATATATATAAATACAATCTGCAGGGATACAGTCCGTAAGCACACATGATTGTATTTTTTTATGAAAAAAACAAAACAAAAAACCATTTTAAAATTTTTTTTTTTAATTAAATCAACATAAAAAACACAATATATGCATTATATATCAATATATATCAATACAGTCTGCAGGGATACAGTCCGTAAGCACACATGATTGTATTTCTTTATGAAAAAAAAAAATAAAAAAATCAACCCCCCCCCCCCGGTCCATGGAACAAATTTTTAAGCGTTGACCAGTCCGCAGCTACAAAAAGGTTGGGTACCACTGGCTTAAAGGTTTTTTTTGTACATTTGTCCGCAATTTAACGAGCGATCTAATTGGACACCAAACAGCCAATCAGAGCGTACAATTGTCCAGGTCTCTGATTGCCAAACATAATGCTGTATCAAAACTTGCGCGAGTGCAGAGAGAAAAAACTTGAAGGCGCAGAGGTTGGGAGAGAAGACGTAAGAGAGCAGAGTAATTATTGTGTGTTGTTATGAATAATAGCCAACATGCAGACACATCAATTAAGCACAAAAACAATTGTATTTTTCACTAGTTAAATTTCGTCTCAAAACGGCATTCATGTGCTTGCAAAATCCAATGTTCTGTGCTCAGAATCTTCCCCAAGGCACAAATATAACGTCATTCCTCATCGCTAACCCAAACTAACCTCACACATATCAAGTCTTCCTGTCCCACCAGTAACGCTACTACTAGTTTATTTGTCATGCTACTCTGTGGTCTTGGCTGGGGGCGCGGGTGGGTGGGGGGTTCGCCCTGGTGTCGGTCTCTGGCCGCTGATCCGTGCATTTTGTGCGCAGGGAGAAGACGGGGATTTCCACCCTGCGGGCTCTCTGGCAGGAATGGAGAGGCGAGAGCTGAACTACGCCGCTCTGGAGTTTGGTGGGGCCAGGCCCAGAGAGGGGGCCTC
>NC_084750.1:27193337-27195837 GCF_033978785.1 Entelurus aequoreus | reverse complement strand
GTGTGTTTGTTCTTGCAACCAACCTTTCTTCTCACAATTTTTTTTTTTTTTTTTAATCAAATGTTTTAGCAGACAATTTTGTTATTGATATACAAGGCTGTTATGATATATAGTGATATTGATTTATCGCCCAGCTCTATACTGAATTGTGCAAACGTGTTATCTAGAACAGGGGTGTCCAAACTTTTTGTCTGGTGGGCCGCATTGGGCTTAAACAATTTGGCTGGGGGCCGAAAGCCGACTGCATATATATATATATATATATATATATATATATATATATATATATATATATATATATATATATATATATATATATATATATATATATATATATATATATATATATATATATATATATATATATATATATATATATGCAGTAGGCTTTCATAAGCTTATATAAGACTTTATTTCAGTTGCTACAGAGCTCCAAACTTCATGCGACTTTCCAATTAGCCCACGTACAGAACGCTGAGAGCTTCATGGACTGGGTTTCCATGGCCGAGCAGCTGCATCTAAACCAGGGGTCACCAACCTTTTTGAAACCAAGGGCTACTTCTTGGGTACTGATTAATGCGAAGGGCTACCAGTTTGATACACACTTAAATAAATTGCCAGAAGTAGCCAATTTGCTCAATTTACCTTTAACTCTGTTATTATTAATAATTAATAATATTTATCTTTGTGGAAACACTGATCATCTTAATGATTTCTCACAATAAATATATATAGAAACAGATAAATATCAATATGCAACACTTTATTTTTATATTTTCTCTAAGTGCACATTTTTCAAATTGAACATTTTCAAATGATCACTTCTAAGACAGTCTTGTGAAATCACAATATCCCATTTTAACTAGCTAGCCACTAACATTTTTTAACAAATCATGAATTACTTTGCACCATGTTTGTACAAATAATAAGTCATGTAAAATACAAAAGTAAACTCTCAAATTTTTAAATCATGTCACACTTTGAACTGGACACCAAATCTGTTATCTGTTTCTTTGTCAGTTAGTGGGAAGCCTGGCATTGCATGCTGTTAACTAGTGTGTTGTACTCTGGTGTGTAACTTGACACTGCAACTCTGAGTGAGTCTTGCAGATGTGCATCAGTGAGGCGTGTTCTGTGTTTGTTCTTGATGAAGTTCATGTCAGAAAAGGCTGATTCACAAATATAAGATTTTTCCTCATTGTTTGTGGAACCTTCTTAATCTTTTGGACATATTTTCACAGCAATCTGGCCTTAAGCTTAATTATGATAAATGTAAAATGTTAAGGATCGGAAATCTAAAGGGAACGTCCTTTCGAATGGAATGCAAAGTGCCTGTTTTGTGGACAGATGGACCAGTTAACATACTTGGTGTTGTTGTCCCAGAAAATCTGGAAGATCTAGGCTCAGTAAATTATGTTAATCGACTAAGAAAGCTGGACAAAATTATGCAATTATGGAAAGGGAAATCCCTAACCTTGTATGGTAAAATGTCTATTGCCAACTCGTTAATTATTCCTCAATTTATTTATTTGTTTTTGTCATTACCAGCTCCATCACAAAACTTTTTTAAGATTTATGAGCGGAGGGTCTTCGATTTTGTCTGGAACGGCAAACCAGAAAAGATTAAAAGAAAGGTTTTGTACAAAGAGTATGAATATGGGGGCCTGAAACTTCTCAACCTTGAAGCTATGTGTCTGTCTTTAAAAGCATCAATTGTTCCAAAGATGTATTTAAACATTGAGTGGTACACAAATGTCCTGTTGGACAAAAAACATGTACTGCATCAAAAGAAATTGTATCCTTTTTACAAGTATCCCCTCCCAGAGAGTCTGCTGGGAAACATGGCGGGGTTCATAAAGGAAACAATCCACTCATAGTGGTGTTTTCAATTTTATGTGCCAGAAAAAAGAGACAATATTTTGCAGCAGTTAATATGGATGAACTCTAATATTGTAATAGATGGAAAGCCTTTCTTTTGGAAAAATATGTTTGAAAGAGGAATCATTTTTGTCAATATTATCATCACTGAGAATGGTAAAATTATGAAATATGATGAATTTAGAGCTATGTATGGTGATGCTTGCTCAAGCTTTTCATTTTATCAACTAACTGGAGTAATTGGGAAAAGATGGAAACAAATAATTAATTATGGAACTACTAAATTATTAGTTTGTAAACCTCTAATAAGAAATTCTAGTTGGCAAAAAGGAACTAAAATAAATAGAAAAATGGAAAATGGGAGGACTTTTTTGACTGCCCGTTGCCATGGGATGCCATATTCAAACTAATCTATAAAACCACTATCGATGTGCAAAATCGTTATTTTCAAATTAAAATTATTTATAACTTCTTACCCACAGGGAAAATGTTAAAATTATGGAATATGACAGAGTCAGATGATTGCCGATTTTGTTGTCAGGAGCCTGAATCCACCCTGCATTTGTTTTGGTATTGTCATATTGTGTCTTTGTTTTGGGTGGAAGTTGAAAAAATGTGTTTA